>NC_079199.1:10166227-10461227 GCF_029499605.1 Hyla sarda
AGGAGAGGAGGATTTACGGATAAAGCCCTTTTTTAGATTCTCCTGGACGTATTCGGACATGGCAAGAGTCTCTGGGGCAGAGAGAGGATAAATTCTGCCCCGGGGTGGAGTAGTGCCCGGGAGGAGGTCGATAGGGCAATCATAAGGCCTGTGAGGAGGTAGAGTCTCAGCTTGTCTTTTGCAGAAAACATCCGCGAAGTCCATATAGGCCTTAGGGAGACCGGTTACTGGAGGAACCACAGAGTTACGGCAAGGGTTACTGGGAACCGGTTTTAGACAGTTCTTGGAACAAGAGGACCCCCAACTCTTGATCTCCCCAGTGGACCAATCCAGGGTTGGGGAATGAAGTTGAAGCCAGGGAAGTCCAAGGAGAATTTCCGAGGTGCAATTGGGGAGGACCAAAAGTTCAATCCTCTCATGATGAGATCCGATGCTCATAAGAAGGGGCTCCGTGCGGAAACGTATGGTACAGTCCAATCTTTCATTATTTACACAATTGATGTAGAGGGGTCTGGCGAGACTGGTCACCGGGATGTTGAACCTGTTGACGAGAGAGGCCAAAATAAAATTTCCTGCAGATCCAGAGTCCAAGAAGGCCACTGTAGAGAAGGAGAAGGCAGAGGCAGACATCCGCACCGGCACAGTAAGACGTGGAGAAGCAGAGTAGACATCAAGGACTGTCTCGCCTTTGTGCGGAGTCAGCGTACGTCTTTCCAGGCGGGGAGGACGGATAGGACAATCCCTCAGGAAGTGTTCGGTACTAGCACAGTACAGGCAGAGGTTCTCCATACGGCGTCGTGTCCTCTCTTGAGGTGTCAGGCGAGACCGGTCGACCTGCATAGCCTCCACGGCGGGAGGCACAGGAACAGATTGCAGGGGACCAGAGGAGAGAGGAGCCGAGGAGACGAAACGCCTCGTGCGAACAGAGTCCATATCTTGGCGGAGTTCCTGACGCCTTTCAGAAAAACGCATGTCAATGCGAGTGGCTAGGTGAATAAGTTCATGTAGATTAGCAGGAATTTCTCGTGCGGCCAGAACATCTTTAATGTTGCTGGATAGGCCTTTTTTGAAGGTCGCGCAGAGGGCCTCATTATTCCAGGACAATTCTGAAGCAAGTGTACGGAATTGTACGGCATACTCGCCAACGGAAGAATTACCCTGGACCAGGTTCAACAGGGCAGTCTCAGCAGAAGAGGCTCGGGCAGGTTCCTCAAAGACACTTCGGATTTCCGAGAAGAAGGAGTGTACAGAGGCAGTGACGGGGTCATTGCGGTCCCAGAGCGGTGTGGCCCATGACAGGGCTTTTCCGGACAGAAGACTGACTACGAAAGCCACCTTAGACCTTTCAGTGGGAAACAGGTCCGACATCATCTCCAGATGCAGGGAACATTGGGAAAGAAAGCCACGGCAAAACTTAGAGTCCCCATCAAATTTATCCGGCAAGGATAAGCGTATCCCGGGAGCGGCCACTCGCTGCGGAGGAGGTGCAGGAGCTGGCGGAGGAGATGACTGCTGAAGCTGTGGTAGTAACTGTTGTAGCATAACGGTCAGTTGAGACAGCTGTTGGCCTTGTTGCGCTATCTGTTGTGACTGCTGGGCGACCACCGTGGTGAGGTCAGCGACAACTGGCAGAGGAACTTCAGCGGGATCCATGGCCGGATCTACTGTCACGATGCCGGCTGGCAGGTAGTGGATCCTCTGTGCCAGAGAGGGATTGGCGTGGACCGTGCTAGTGGACCGGTTCTAAGCCACTACTGGTTTTCACCAGAGCCCGCCGCAAAGCGGGATGGTCTTGCTGCGGCGGTAGTGACCAGGTCGTATCCACTAGCAACGGCTCACCTCTCTGGCTGCTGAAGATAGGCGCGGTACAAGGGAGTAGGCAGAAGCAAGGTCGGACGTAGCAGAAGGTCGGGGCAGGCAGCAAGGATCGTAGTCAGGGGCAACGGCAGAAGGTCTGGAAACACAGGCAAGGAACACACAAGGAACGCTTTCACTGGCACTAAGGCAACAAGATCCGGCAAGGGAGTGCAAGGGAAGTGAGGTAATATAGGGAAGTGCACAGGTGATTACCCTAATTGGAACCACTGCGCCAATCAGCGGCGCAGTGGCCCTTTAAATCGCAGAGACCCGGCGCGCGCGCGCCCTAGGGAGCGGGGCCGCGCGCGCCGGGACAGAACAGACGGGGAGCGAGTCAGGTAGGGGAGCCGGGGTGCGCATCGCGAGCGGGCGCTACCCGCATCGCGAATCGCATCCCGGCTGGCAGCGGGATCGCAGCGCCCCGGGTCAGAGGACGTGACCGGAGCGCTGCAGCGGAGAGAGAGAAGCGAGCGCTCCGGGGAGGAGCGGGGACCCGGAGCGCTCGGCGTAACACCAATATCCAGATATACCCGCACATCTGGAACCTGGGTCCTCCGGTTCCTTAATCCAGATAAAGCAAATATGATGCAGCACTCCACAGATAGCAAAGAAGGTGGTTTTATTCCATCATGTGCATAGACAACGTTTCACCAGTCTCACACTGGCTTTTTCAAGTCACTTTATGTGCAGTTTGTATGCACTTTCCTACTTAAAATGTTTTTTTTTTTTTTTTTTTTTTTTTAGAAATATGAGACTAAAGAGATTTGACCTATAATCACCACTGTAGTGTTTTATGAAACTTTGAAGATTTTAGACTGCCCTAAATTTTTGCAGCATTTTTCATACATGTTTTTAACATTTTGCAAGTGATTTTGCTAGCATTTTCCAAAATCGCTGTAAAAGTTACACATTTTTACATTTTTGTATATTAGCATAATATTTGCAACGGCTTTGGGAAAATCACAGCAAATCCTGAAAAAAAATCTGCAAAAAGTCAGTGTGAACACAGCCTTTGGGGAAGTGTTTATATATCCTGATCCCACAGACATTTCATCAGCTGCAGCAGTATATGGATAGAGCTGGAGGGGAGGTGTATAACTACTATGTATCTTGATCCCATAGAGATAGCAGCAGCAGTATAAAGATAGAGCTGGAGGGGGAGGTGTATAACTACTATATATCCTGATCCCATAGAGATAGCGGCAGTATAAAAATAGAGGTGGGGGGGGGGGTGTATAAATACTATATATCATGATCCAATACAGATGGCAGCAGTATACAGATAGAGCTGTAGGGGAGGTGTATAACTACTATATATCCTGATCTCATAAGTTTAGCCTTTGTGTCCTTGACAAAGCTGGTTCTATCGGCGAAACGTTGGACAGGCTAACTATGCTATTTTAATCAGCAGTGTGCTGAACCATACTTATGAGACACATCTAAGAGATATATGTATACTAGGGAAGCATCTCCTTGGTGACTGCTGAAAGAGATGGGAGCATCCACAGCACTCCGTACATAAACAAAAGGAGTATATATGCTACCCTATATACTACAATAGTGCAGTAGCACAATATTGGCAGCACACTGTGTTTTTAATACGTTTTATCATTATTTGGGTTACACACTCTACGGAGTATAATAAAGAAAAATCACTGTTATTATTTAAAGTGGGGGTATCTTAGATAGGGGGTATTATCTGAGGGGTTTTCCCTCAGTTTGTGTTTTGTTATTAGTCACCCCGGAGCCTCCGGGAGATTGTTTATTGACAATTTACTGCATACAGGATCTTCGGAGCTCAGCCAGAGTGACCATTGGGTTCTTGGTCACCTCTCCTACCAAGTCCCTTCTCTGAGCTCCACAGACAGTTCTTTCCCTCTCATGGTTTGGTCTTTGCTCTGATATGAGAAAGATAGAAAGAGCAGAATAGCATTCACATCAAAAAGCCTGAATCATCCTTGTAATACATAGTAAAGTCTGGAAACCATTGTTGTGTGCTGTGATGTCTGATGTGTCCGGAGTCTCTTTGAGGTTCTGGGTCCGGGACCTCTACATTTGATCGGCTTTTGTAGAAGAAACCATGATGAATGAGGGCGGAGTGAGTGAAGGTGTCTCTCTGAATATTTTTACATGTCCTGAATAAGCATCAATTTTCACCTTAAGCCATAACTCGCAAAGAATGAAGACATTATTCAGATCTAATCAAAAGTTGCTGGAAAGTCGGAACGCACAAGTGAATATCTAAATCTACAAATCTATACTTTGCATACAAATAAATGCATATTCTCTTTAATAATGTATGAATGTACTCATTAATATTTAAGCTCTCCATTCCACTGTGCTGTGTAATATATACAAACCTTGCCCTATCAGGTATAATAATATTTCATTCCCGTTTCTTTTTGTTGCGGTAAGTGAGCGCTGCAGAGCATTTAAGCAGCTTTGGGATCTGCATGAGAAACAAGATGTTTTCTCTTAATGATACATCTTGGCGAAGATGTGTGGAAGAACAGACATTGTAATGTGGGGTTTCTAAGGGACAGATGGAAATATTTTCCCCCCGCTATGATCAGGCAGGTGAGAACTAAAGGGATTTACCGGATGCACATAAAACAGTAAAAAAAACAGACAAACAACAAAACCACCAGGGGGAGCTATGGAGTTTGAAGGCTGAGGATGTCTGTGTGGCCCTATCAGTAGGAATATTCTGATGGTGTTGTCAATGGCAGCACTCTGGCTATTATTATGTAGATTTTCTATTTTGTGCATTATATAGTGACATTAAGGGGGAACTCCGCCCCTAGACACCTCCTTTGGATAGGGGAAAAGATGTCAGATTGCAGAAGTCCCGCCGCTGGGGACCCCTGCGATCTCCATGCTGTACCCGGCTTTCAATTAAAGCTTTGGGTTCAGCGCCGGAGGCCCATGACATCATGGCCGCACCCCGCTTGTGATGTCCTGGCTACGCCCCCTCAATGTAAGTCTATGGAAGGGGGCGTGGTGGCAACCACGCCCCCTCCTATAGACTTGCATTGAGGGGGCGTGGCCTTGACGTCACGAGCCTCCACCCTGCATCGCCAGTCATCCAGCACGGAGCGAAGTTCGCTCCCTGCACCGGATGTCTGGGGTGCCGCAGCCGAGATCGCGAGGTTCCCCAGCGTCGGAACCCCCGCGACCTGACATCTTATCCCCTATCCTTTGGATAGGGGATAAGATGTCTAGCGGTGGAGTACCCCTTTAATTAGTACAGAATGGCGGCATTATTTATATGTACTGTCACGATGCCGGCTGGCAGGTAGTGGATCCTCTGTGCCAGAGAGGGATTGGCGTGGACCGTGCTAGTGGATCGGTTCTAAGTCACTACTGGTTTTCACCAGAGCCCGCCGCAAAGCGGGATGGTCTTGCTGCGGCGGTAGTGACCAGGTCGTATCCACTAGCAACGGCTCAACCTCTCTGGCTGCTGAAGATAGGCGCGGTACAAGGGAGTAGACAGAAGCAAGGTCGAACGTAGCAGAAGGTCGGGGCAGGCAGCAAGGATCGTAGTCAGGGGCAACGGCAGGAGGTCTGGAACACAGGCTAGGAACATACAAGGAACGCTTTCACTGGCACAATGGCAACAAGATCCGGCAGGGAAGTGCACAGGTGAAGACACTAATTGGAATCACTGCGCCAATCAGCGGCGCAGTGGCCCTTTAAATCGCAAAGACCCGGCGCGCGCGCGCCCTAGGGAGCGGGGCCGCGCGCGCCGGGACAGGACCGAGGGAGAGCGAGTCAGGTACGGGAGCCGGGGTGCGCATCGCGAGCGGGCGCTACCCGCATCGTGAATCGCATCCCGGCTGGCAGCAGAATCGCAGCGCCCCGGGTCAGTGGATCTGACTGGAGCGCTGCAGCGGAGAGAGTGTAGCGAGCGCTCCGGGGAGGAGCGGGGACCCGGAGCGCTCGGCGTAACAGTACCCCCCCCCTTGGGTCTCCCCCTCTTTTTAGGGCCTGAGAACCTGAGGAGCAGACTTTTATCTAGGATGTTGTCCTCAGGTTCCCAGGATCTCTCTTCAGGACCACAACCCTCCCAGTCCACTAAAAAAAAAGTTTTCCCTCTGACCTTTTTAGAGGCTAAGATCTCTTTGACAGAGAAGATGTCCGAGGAGCCGGAAACAGGAGTGGGAGGAACAGATTTGGGAGAAAAACGGTTGAGGATGAGTGGTTTAAGAAGAGAGACGTGAAAGGCATTAGGGATACGAAGAGAAGGAGGAAGAAGAAGTTTGTAAGAGACAGGATTAATTTGACACAAAATTTTGAAAGGACCAAGATAGCGTGGTCCCAACTTGTAGCTAGGGACACGGAAGCGGACATATTTAGCGGAGAGCCATACCTTGTCTCCAGGGGAAAAAACGGGAGGAGCTCTTCTTTTCTTATCCGCGAACCTCTTCATGCGTGAAGAAGCCTGTAAGAGAGAATTTTGGGTCTCTCTCCATATAATGGAAAGGTCACGAGAAATTTCATCCACAGCGGGCAGACCAGAGGGCAAGGGGGTAGGGAGGGGGGGAAGAGGGTGACGGCCGTACACCACGAAAAATGGGGATTTGGAGGAAGATTCAGAGACTCTGAAGTTATACGAGAATTCGGCCCATGGAAGGAGATCTGCCCAGTCATCCTGGCGGGAGGAAACAAAATGTCGTAAATAATCACCCAGGACCTGGTTAATTCTTTCTACTTGTCCATTGGACTGGGGATGATATGCAGAAGAAAAATTTAATTTAATCTTGAGTTGTTTACAGAGAGCCCTCCAGAATTTAGACACAAATTGGACGCCTCTATCCGAGACGATCTGCGTAGGCAACCCGTGAAGACGAAAAATGTGTACAAAAAATTGTTTAGCCAACTGAGGCGCTGAAGGAAGACCAGGAAGAGGGATGAAATGTGCCATTTTGGAGAATCGATCAACGACCACCCAAATAACAGTGTTGCCACGGGAAGGGGGTAAATCAGTAATAAAATCCATACCAATCAGAGACCAAGGCTGTTCGGGGACAGGCAGGGGATGAAGAAAACCAGCGGGCTTCTGGCGAGGAGTCTTATCCCGGGCACAGATAGTGCAGGCTCGCACAAAGTCCACAACATCCGTCTCCAGAGTCGGCCACCAATAGAAGCGGGAGATGAGTTGCACAGATTTCTTGATGCCCCCATGACCAGCGAGATGGGAGGAGTGACCCCATTTGAGGATTCCGAGGCGTTGGCGTGGAGAAACAAAGGTCTTTCCTGGAGGAGTTTGCCTGATGGAGGCTGGAGAAGTGGAGATCAGGCAGTCAGGTGGAATGATGTGTTGCGGAGAGAGTTCAACTTCTGAGGCATCCGAGGAACGAGAGAGAGCATCGGCCCTAATGTTCTTATCGGCAGGACGAAAGTGAATCTCAAAATTAAATCGGGCAAAGAACAGAGACCACCGGGCCTGGCGAGGATTCAGCCGTTGGGCAGACTGGAGGTAGGAGAGGTTCTTGTGGTCGGTGTAAATAATAACTGGAAATCTTGATCCCTCCAGCAGATGCCTCCATTCCTCAAGTGCTAATTTAATGGCTAGAAGCTCTCGATCCCCGATGGAGTAGTTCCTCTCCGCCGGAGAGAAGGTCCTAGAAAAAAAACCACAAGTGACAGCATGCCCGGAAGAATTTTTTTGTAAAAGAACAGCTCCAGCTCCCACTGAGGAGGCATCAACCTCCAATAGGAAGGGTTTGGAAGGGTCAGGTCTGGAGAGCACGGGAGCCGAAGAAAAGGCAGACTTGAGTCGTTTAAAGGCGTCTTCCGCTTGAGGAGGCCACGACTTGGGATCGGCATTTTTTTTGGTTAAAGCCACGATAGGAGCCACAACGGTAGAAAAATGTGGAATAAATTGCCTGTAATAATTGGCGAACCCCAAAAAGCGTTGGATAGCACGGAGTCCGGAGGGGCGTGGCCAATCTAAGACGGCAGAGAGTTTGTCTGGATCCATTTGTAGTCCCTGGCCAGAGACCAAATATCCTAGAAAAGGAAGAGATTGGCATTCAAACAGACATTTCTCAATTTTGGCATAGAGTTGATTGTCACGAAGTCTCTGAAGAACCATACGGACATGCTGGCGGTGTTCTTCTAGATTGGCAGAAAAAATTAGGATATCGTCCAGATATACAACAACACAGGAGTATAACAGATCACGAAAAATTTCATTGACAAAGTCTTGGAAGACAGCAGGGGCGTTGCACAGGCCAAAGGGCATGACCAGATACTCAAAGTGTCCATCTCTGGTGTTAAACGCCGTTTTCCACTCATCCCCCTCTCTGATGCGGATGAGGTTATAGGCGCCTCTTAAGTCCAATTTAGTAAAGATGTGGGCACCTTGGAGGCGATCAAAGAGTTCAGAGATGAGGGGTAGGGGGTAGCGGTTCTTAACCGTGATTTTATTAAGACCGCGGTAGTCAATGCAAGGACGTAGGGAGCCATCTTTTTTGGACACAAAGAAAAATCCAGCTCCGGCAGGAGAGGAGGATTTACGGATAAAGCCCTTTTTTAAATTTTCCTGGACATACTCAGACATGGCAAGAGTCTCTGGGGCAGAGAGAGGATAAATTCTGCCCCGGGGTGGAGTAGTACCCGGGAGGAGGTCGATAGGGCAATCATAAGGCCTGTGAGGAGGTAGAGTCTCAGCTTGTTTTTTGCAGGAAACATCCGCGAAGTCCATATAGGCCTTAGGGAGACCGGTTACTGAGGGAACCACAGAGTCACGGCAAGGGTTACTGGGAACCGGTCTTAGACAGTCCTTGGAACAAGAGGGCCCCCAACTCTTGATCTCCCCAGTGGACCAATCCAGGTTTGGGGAATGAAGTTGAAGCCAGGGAAGTCCAAGGAGAATTTCCGAGGTGCAATTGGGGAGGACCAAAAGTTCAATCCTCTCGTGATGAGATCCGATGCTCATTAGAAGGGGCTCCGTGCGGAAGCGTATGGTACAGTCCAATCTTTCATTGTTTACACAATTGATGTAAAGGGGTCTGGCGAGACTGGTTACTGGGATGTTGAACCTGTTGACGAGAGAGGCCAAAATAAAATTTCCTGCAGATCCAGAGTCCAAGAAGGCCACGGTAGAGAAGGAGAAGGCAGAGGCAGACATCCGCACAGGCACAGTAAGACGTGGAGAAGCCGAGTAGACATCAAGGACTGTCTCTCCTTTGTGCGGAGTCAGCGGACGTCTTTCCAGGCGGGGAGGACGGATAGGACAATCCCTCAGGAAGTGTTCGGTACTAGCACAGTACAGGCAGAGGTTCTCCATGCGGCGTCGTGTCCTCTCTTGAGGTGTCAGGCGAGACCGGTCGACCTGCATAGCCTCCACGGCGGGAGGCACAGGAACAGATTGCAGGGGACCAGAAGAGAGAGGAGCCGAGGAGAAGAAACGCCTCGTGCGAACAGAGTCCATATCTTGGCGGAGCTCCTGACGCCTTTCGGAAAAACGCATGTCAATGCGAGTGGCTAGGTGAATAAGTTCATGTAGATTAGCAGGAATTTCTCGTGCGGCCAGAACATCTTTAATGTTGCTGGATAGGCCTTTTTTAAAGGTCGCGCAGAGGGCCTCATTATTCCAGGACAATTCTGAAGCAAGAGTACGGAATTGTACGGCATACTCGCCAACGGAAGAATTACCCTGGACCAGGTTCAACAGGGCAGTCTCAGCAGAAGAGGCTCGGGCAGGTTCCTCAAAGACACTTCGGACTTCCGAGAAGAAGGAGTGTACAGAGGCAGTGACAGGATCATTGCGGTCCCAGAGCGGTGTGGCCCATGACAGGGCTTTTCCGGACAGAAGGCTGACTACGAAAGCCACCTTAGACCTTTCAGTGGGAAACAGGTCCGACATCATCTCCAGATGCAGGGAACATTGGGAAAGAAAGCCACGGCAAAACTTAGAGTCCCCATCAAATTTATCCGGCAAGGATAGGCGTAGCCCAGGAGCGGCCACTCGCTGCGGAGGAGGTGCAGGAGCTGGCGGAGGAGATGACTGCTGAAGCTGTGGTAGTAACTGCTGAAGCATAACGGTCAGTTGAGACAGCTGTTGGCCTTGTTGCGCTATCTGTTGTGACTGCTGGGCGACCACCGTGGTGAGGTCAGCGACAACTGGCAGAGGAACTTCAGCGGGATCCATGGCCGGATCTACTGTCACGATGCCGGCTGGCAGGTAGTGGATCCTCTGTGCCAGAGAGGGATTGGCGTGGACCATGCTAGTGGATCGGTTCTAAGTCACTACTGGTTTTCACCAGAGCCCGCCGCAAAGCGGGATGGTCTTGCTGCGGCGGTAGTGACCAGGTCGTATCCACTAGCAACGGCTCAACCTCTCTGGCTGCTGAAGATAGGCGCGGTACAAGGGAGTAGACAGAAGCAAGGTCGGACGTAGCAGAAGGTCGGGGCAGGCAGCAAGGATCGTAGTCAGGGGCAACGGCAGGAGGTCTGGAACACAGGCTAGGAACATACAAGGAACGCTTTCACTGGCACAATGGCAACAAGATCCGGCAGGGAAGTGCACAGGTGAAGACACTAATTGGAATCACTGCGCCAATCAGCGGCGCAGTGGCCCTTTAAATCGCAAAGACCCGGCGCGCGCGCGCCCTAGGGAGCGGGGCCGCGCGCGCCGGGACAGGACCGAGGGAGAGCGAGTCAGGTACGGGAGCCGGGGTGCGCATCGCGAGCGGGCGCTACCCGCATCGTGAATCGCATCCCGGCTGGCAGCAGAATCGCAGCGCCCCGGGTCAGTGGATCTGACCGGAGCGCTGCAGCGGAGAGAGTGTAGCGAGCGCTCCGGGGAGGAGCGGGGACCCGGAGCGCTCGGCGTAACATGTACTGTGTAGTTGGCCCATAAGTATCTTTTATCCTGTATGTCTGGATATTCTTTGTTATACATACAGAATTTACAACATTTCATCTTTTATTTAAAAAATAAATGTAAACAATCTGGAGGTTCAAAAATCTGGATTTTCTGGGAAAGACTTATAAGAATATAAATCCACCTCACGACTGTTTTAGACTGAACCTACGGTCTTTACCAATAGTGGGAACCAAACATATGTTTCCTCAGCTGTGTCTGCTCCACCACATGGCCGCTGCTATTTAAGGATACGAATATTGCTGTTCTGCAAAGTTTTTATTATAAGCATTATGTTGTGTGTTATATGGTTCAGCACCTAAATGCAAAATAGATCAAAACCTGAATGAAAGGTGTATATTACTTTGTATAGTATAGTATGGTAGAAATAAAATATAGTATAATATGGCACACTATAGTATAGACGGGCATACATGGCATAGTATAGACTGGTATAGTTCCATTTAGTAAACTAAAATATAGAATGTTATAGTATAGAATAGTAAAGACTGGTATAGTGTAGTATAGTATAGTATAGTAGGATTGTATAGAATAATATAGTTGTATAGTATAGACTAGGATAGGATAGTATATTGAAGTACATACAGGGCCGGCTCTGCCTATAGGCAAAATTGTTAAAAAGGGTATCAAAACACCAAAAAAAAAAGTGTTTTTCAAATGAAAGTGTATGTACAAAAATGGCCTGGATTGGAGACTGATCACATTCAAGATTGGATAGATGTAAAACAGGTATGGTAATTAACGTGGATATAGACTGATGGATTGATCAAACAGTTTTGTTGGGACCAATGATGAGCAGGAAAGGGTATTCGTGCCCACCCTGATGTCTATGTCCCCCCAAATAGTCTTTCCCTGCCTTTCGAGGGACCCATCTCCTTAACAGGATGGCCTCGACCACGGTGCCGTTCCCTACCGGTCAACTAAGTGCACAGGATAAAATAACAACCAGAAGCAGGAGGGGAATAGAAAAAATAGCAATATAGTGTGTAAAGCCACTATATCAGGTCCCTCCTCATATGGATATATGTAACATCAATTGCATATATCTTTATATTTATATATGCAACATCGATTGCATATATCAATAGCCACTACTGCATTAAAAATATACCAACCCATTCCATCCTTAAGGGATGCTCATTATGCATTATCATTCTAGTATTAATGTCTATTTTTACTATACTCATGGGTATTAGATCCAAATATGCAAGCATGTATGTAATGGAAGACGGCGTAGTTTGAGCATCTGTTGTTGTAAATATTATGCCGTGTATATCATTGCGGTTCCCTTCTACGGAATGCTCTATTGTGATACTTTCTAGGATCCTGCGCAGCCGCACTGTTTGGAGCGCGGTTTGCGTTCCACTAGGTATGCGCAGGCGCATTGACATTAGCGCCGTGAGCCTTGCACTTACTGAATGGATGGCCGCTGAGCCGGAAGCCTGTAATTCTTGCGCAGGCGCATGGGTTGGAACGCTGTTTGCGGTTCACCCACCGGACAGCTTGCAATATCCTGGAAGGAGATGAATTGGCTCCGGACGGACAGCAGGTAAGGACTATAAAAAGAGACATCTATCCAAATATAGGGTGCCAACATCGCTGCATCTATCCTTTGGCATCCATCCTGACATAACCGGGCTTCCACTCCGCAGTCTGAACATCACTGCCTGTAGGACTGGGCCCTTCAGCTGATCGGGCTGAAAAAACCTGAGCTTTTTTCATCACCTAATGGGGGCATTGAGCTAAGTTCTATCTATTATGTGATCTATATGCTCACCGTAATTTGCAAAGTGTTCTTTGTATGTCCTGTGCAGCCCCCTGCTGGGCTATTGGTATCTGAACACCAATTACCATGTGGCTTAGTTATTTTGTGTCTAATCTGGTTTAGTCTACTCTGATTTTGTGGTACCAGGGTGATTGTGGCCCAATTGATGTACCCGATTCCCTATCTCTGATGAACCCCTCTGTGCCAAGAGTGGGGGGAACGCGTTGGTTTAATACATGGGGATTGCCGCCCTGTTGTTGTAGGGAACAACTTTAACCCAATTAGGATGGTCCTAATATCTAGTGGACATTCTATGTGATTTTTATTTCATGTGTTCACATTTACACTGTGGCCTGGATTCGAGACGATCTGAGATTATACAATAGTCTCACACTATACTGCTATTTTTTCTATTCCCCTCCTGCATCTGGTTGTTATTTTATCCTGTGCACCGTGGTCGAGGCCATCCTGTTAAGGAGATGGGTCCCTCGAAAGGCAGGGAAAGACTATTTGGGGGGACATAGACATCAGGGTGGGCACGAATACCCTTTCCTGCTCATCATTGGTCCCAACAAAACTGTTTGATCAATCCATCAGTCTATATCCACGTTAATTACCATACCTGTTTTACATCTATCCAATATTGTATGTGATCAGTCTCCAATCCAGGCCATTTTTGTACATACACTTTCATTTGAAAAACACTTTTTGGTACCATTTTTTTACTTTTAGTTATTAAAAGTTATGTTTTAATATCATGCCTTAAAGGTGGTTACTCCTTTTGAATTAAATATATGAATTTGGACTGGCCGTCCGCTACCTTGGGTATTTTTCGACCTGGCAGTGTGTAGCTACTGCATCATTTCTTGCTGTTTTGATATTTTTATAGGCCTCTTGATGGGGGCGCAGCTCTGTCAGCTGAAATAAAGTTAGCCAGCATCCGAAGGACTCGCCCATCTGAAGAACCCGCCCATCTATAGCACCTGCCCATCAAGCAAAACCCCGCCACGCTACCCCCACCCATACTATAATAAATGGAATTTTTCAGCCTGCTGGAGGAGCACAGCACCACTTTTAAGGCTGACAGGGTTAATCGCGTTTCTCCATACATCAGGAGGAGCTTTCACTTAGGGTAGCAAAAATCATTGCACCAGGCCTGAGTATATAATGATTTAGTATAGTGAAATATACAGTAGAATGGTATAGGATAAAATAGTAAAGACAGATATGGTTTAGTATAATATAGTATAATATAGCATAGACTAGTATAGTATAGTGTGGGTTAGTATAATATAGTTGTATAGTATAGACTAGTCTAGAATAGTATTGTATAGTGAAGTATATAATGGTATAATATAGTAAAATATTGAATGGTATAGGATAAAATAGTAAAGACAGATATAGTATAATATAGTATAATACAGCATAGACAAGTATAGTATAATACAGCGTAGACTAGTATTGTATAGTATAATTGTATAGTATAGTCTATGATACTATGGTATAGTATATATAATAGTGTAGTATAGCATGGTATAGAATGAAATAGTATAGGCTAAAGTAGCATATAATATAAGCTTGTATAATATAATTGTAAAGTATAGACTAGGATTGTATGGTATAATGTATATAATAGTATAACATAGCATAGTATACAATGGTATAGTATAGGCTAGGACAGTATTGTTTAGTAAAGTAAATTATAGAATGTTATAGTACAGAATAGTAAAGACTGGTATAGTATAGTAACGTATAAGTTAGTATAATATAATTATATAGTAAAGACTAGACTAGGATATTATGGTATTGTCACGATGCCGGCTGGCAGGAGGTGGATCCTCTGTGCCAGAGAGGGATTGGCGTGGACCGTGCTAGTGGACCGGTTCTAAGTCACTACTGGTATTCACCAGAGCCCGCCGCAAAGCGGGATGGTCTTGCTGCGGCGGTAGTGACCAGGTCGTATCCACTAGCAATGGCTCAACCTCTCTGACTGCTGAAGATAGGCGCGGTACAAGGGAGTAGACAGAAGCAAGGTCGGACGTAGCAGAAGGTCGGGGCAGGCAGCAAGGATCGTAGTCAGGGGCAACGGCAGGAGGTCGGAACACAGGCTAGGAACACACAAGGGAACGCTTTCACTAGGCACAAGGGCAACAAGATCCGGCGAGGGAGTGCAGGGGAAGTGAGGTATACATAGGGAGTGCACAGGTGAACACACTGATTAGACCCACTGCGCCAATCAGCGGCGCAGTGGCCCTTTAAATCGCAGAGACCCGGCGCGCGCGCGCCCTAGGGAGCGGGACCGCGCGCGCCGGGACAGGACCGACGGAGAGCGAGTCAGTTACGGGAGCCGGGGTGCGCACCGCGAGCGGGCGCCACCCGCATCGCGAATCGCATCCCGGCTGGGGGCGGTATCGCAGCGCACCCGGTCAGTAGATCTGACCGGGGCGCTGCAGCAGCGAGGATGCCGCGAGCGCTCCGGGGAGGAGCGGGGACCCGGAGCGCTCGGCGTAACAGGTATAGTGAAGTATATAATAATATAGTAAATATAGAATGTATAAGATAAAATTGTAAAGACAGATATAGTATAGTATAATATAGTAAAATAGAGCATATACTAGTATAGAATAAGTTAGTATAGTATAATATTGCATATACTTGTATAGTATAGTATAACTGTATAGCATAGTCTAGAACACTATGGTACAGTGTATATAATAGTGTAGTATAGCATGGTATAGAATGGAATAGTACAGTATAGTAGCATATAATATAATCTTGTATAATATAATTGTAAAGTATAGACTAGGATTGCATGGTATAATGTATATAATAGTATAACATAGCATAGTATACAATGGTATAGTATAGGCTAGGACAGTATTGTTTAGTAAAGTAAATTATAGAATGTTATAGTACAGAATAGTAAAGACTGGTATAGTATAGTAACGTATAAGTTAGTATAATATAATTATATAGTATAGACTAGACTAGGATATTATGGTTTAGTGAAGTATATAATAATATAGTAAATATAGAATGTATAAGATAAAATTGTAAAGACAGATATAGTATAGTATAATATAGTAAAATAGAGCATAGACTAGTATAGGATAAGTTAGTATAGTATAATATTGCATATACTTGTATAGTATAGTATAACTGTATAGCATAGTCTAGAACACTATGGTACAGTGTATATAATAGTGTAGTATAGCATGGTATAGAATGGAATAGTACAGTATAGTAGCATATAATTTAAGCTTGTATAATAGAATTGTAAAATATAGAATAGGATTGTACAGTATAATGTATATAATAGTATAACATAGCATAGTATACAATGGTATAGTATAGGCTAGGATAGTATTGTTTAAGATACGTACAATATAATTGTATAACATATCACACTTTAGACTGGTATTGTATCACATAGACTAGTATAGTATGGACTGGTATATAGCCTGGTGTATAATATAATAGTATTGTTACGCCGAGCGCTCCGGGTCCCCGCTCCTCCCCGGAGCGCTCGCTTCACTTTCCCCGCTGCAGCGCTCCGGTCACATCCTCTGACCCGGGGCGCTGCGATTCCACTGCCAGCCGGGATGCGATTCGCGATGCGGGTAGCGCCCGCTCGCGATGCGCACCCCGGCTCCCGTACCTGACTCGCTCCCCGTCTGTTCTGTCCCGGCGCGCGCGGCCCCGCTCCCTAGGGCGCGCGCGCGCCGGGTCTCTGCGATTTAAAGGGCCACTGCGCCGCTGATTGGCGCAGTGGTTCCAATTAGTGTGTTCACCTGTGCACTTCCCTATATCACCTCACTTCCCCTGCACTTCCTTGCCGGATCTTGTTGCCATTGTGCCAGTGAAAGCGTTCCTTGTGTGTTCCTAGCCTGTGTTCCAGACCTTCTGCCGTTGCCCCTGACTACGATCCTTGCTGCCTGCCCCGACCTTCTGCTACGTCCGACCTTGCTTCTGCCTACTCCCTTGTACCGCGCCTATCTTCAGCAGCCAGAGAGGTGAGCCGTTGCTAGTGGATACGACCTGGTCACTACCGCCGCAGCAAGACCATCCCGCTTTGCGGCGGGCTCTGGTGAAAACCAGTAGTGGCTTAGAACCGGTCCACTAGCACGGTCCACGCCAATCCCTCTCTGGCACAGAGGATCCACTACCTGCCAGCCGGCATCGTGACAGTAGATCCGGCCATGGATCCCGCTGAAGTCCCTCTGCCAGTTGTCGCTGACCTTACCACGGTGGTCGCCCAGCAGTCACAACAGATAGCGCAACAAGGCCAACAGCTGTCTCAACTGACCGTTATGCTACAACAGTTACTACCACAGCTTCAGCAGTCATCTCCTCCGCCAGCTCCTGCACCTCCTCCGCAGCGAGTGGCCGCCCCTGGGCTACGCTTATCCTTGCCGGATAAATTTGATGGGAACTCTAAGTTTTGCCGTGGCTTTCTTTCCCAATGTTCCCTGCATCTGGAGATGATGTCGGACCTGTTTCCCACTGAAAGGTCTAAGGTGGCTTTCGTAGTCAGCCTTCTGTCCGGAAAAGCCCTGTCATGGGCCACACCGCTCTGGGACCGCAATGACCCTGTCACTGCCTCTGTACACTCCTTCTTCTCGGAAATCCGAAGTGTCTTTGAGGAACCTGCCCGAGCCTCTTCTGCTGAGACTGCCCTGTTGAACCTGGTCCAGGGTAATTCTTCCGTTGGCGAGTATGCCGTACAATTCCGTACTCTTGCTTCAGAATTGTCCTGGAATAATGAGGCCCTCTGCGCGACCTTCAAAAAAGGCCTATCCAGCAACATTAAAGATGTTCTGGCCGCACGAGAAATTCCTGTTAATCTACATGAACTTATTCACCTAGCCACTCGCATTGACATGCGTTTTTCCGAAAGGCGTCAGGAACTCCGCCAAGATATGGACTCTGTTCGCACGAGGCGTTTCTTCTCCTCGGCTCCTCTCTCCTCTGGTCCCCTGCAATCTGTTCCTGTGCCTCCTGCCGTGGAGGCTATGCAGGTCGACCGGTCTCGCCTGACACCTCAAGAGAGGACACGACGCCGTATGGAGAACCTCTGCCTGTACTGTGCTAGTACCGAACACTTCCTGAGGGATTGTCCTATCCGTCCTCCCCGCCTGGAAAGACGTACGCTGACTCCGCACAAAGGTGAGACAGTCCTTGATGTCTACTCTGCTTCTCCACGTCTTACTGTGCCTGTGCGGATGTCTGCCTCTGCCTTCTCCTTCTCTACTGTGGCCTTCCTGGACTCTGGATCTGCAGGAAATTTTATTTTGGCCTCTCTCGTCAACAGGTTCAACATCCCCGTGACCAGTCTCGCCAGACCCCTCTACATCAATTGTGTAAATAATGAAAGATTGGACTGTACCATACGTTTCCGCACGGAGCCCCTTCTTATGAGCATCGGATCTCATCACGAGAGGATTGAACTTTTGGTCCTCCCCAATTGCACCTCGGAAATTCTCCTTGGACTTCCCTGGCTTCAACTTCATTCCCCAACCCTGGATTGGTCCACTGGGGAGATCAAGAGTTGGGGGTCCTCTTGTTCCAAGAACTGTCTAAAACCGGTTCCCAGTAACCCTTGCCGTAACTCTGTGGTTCCTCCAGTAACCGGTCTCCCTAAGGCCTATATGGACTTCGCGGATGTTTTCTGCAAAAAACAAGCTGAGACTCTACCTCCTCACAGGCCTTATGATTGTCCTATCGATCTCCTCCCGGGCACTACTCCACCCCGGGGCAGAATTTATCCTCTCTCTGCCCCAGAGACTCTTGCCATGTCTGAATACGTCCAGGAGAATCTAAAAAAGGGCTTTATCCGTAAATCCTCCTCTCCTGCCGGAGCCGGATTTTTCTTTGTGTCCAAAAAAGATGGCTCCCTTCGCCCTTGCATTGACTACCGCGGTCTTAATAAAATCACGGTTAAGAACCGCTACCCCTTACCCCTCATCTCTGAACTCTTTGATCGCCTCCAAGGTGCCCACATCTTTACTAAATTGGACTTAAGAGGCGCCTATAACCTCATCCGCATCAGAGAGGGGGATGAGTGGAAAACGGCATTTAACACCAGAGATGGACATTTTGAGTATCTGGTCATGCCCTTTGGCCTGTGCAACGCCCCTGCCGTCTTCCAAGACTTTGTCAATGAAATTTTTCGTGATCTGTTATACTCCTGTGTTGTTGTATATCTGGATGATATCCTAATTTTTTCTGCCAATCTAGAAGAACACCGCCAGCATGTCCGTATGGTTCTTCAGAGACTTCGTGACAATCTACTCTATGCCAAAATTGAGAAATGTCTGTTTGAATGCAAATCTCTTCCTTTTCTAGGATATTTGGTCTCTGGCCAGGGACTACAGATGGATCCAGACAAACTCTCTGCCGTCTTAGATTGGCCACGCCCCTCCGGACTCCGTGCTATCCAACGCTTTTTGGGGTTCGCCAATTATTACAGACAATTTATTCCACATTTTTCTACCATTGTGGCTCCTATCGTGGCTTTAACCAAAAAAAATGCTGATCCCAAGTCCTGGCCTCCTCAAGCAGAAGACGCCTTTAAACGACTCAAGTCTGCCTTTTCTTCGGCTCCCGTCCTCTCCAGACCTGACCCTTCCAAACCCTTCCTATTGGAGGTTGATGCCTCCTCAGTGGGAGCTGGAGCTGTTCTTCTGCAAAAAAATTCTTCCGGGCATGCTGTCACTTGTGGTTTTTTCTCTAGGACCTTCTCTCCAGCAGAGAGGAACTACTCCATCGGGGATCGAGAGCTTCTAGCCATTAAATTAGCACTTGAGGAATGGAGGCATCTACTGGAGGGATCAAGTTTTCCTGTTATTATCTACACCGACCACAAGAACCTCTCCTACCTCCAGTCTGCCCAACGGCTGAATCCTCGCCAGGCCCGGTGGTCTCTGTTCTTTGCCCGATTTAATTTTGAGATTCACTTTCGTCCTGCCGATAAGAACATTAGGGCCGATGCTCTCTCTCGTTCCTCGGATGCCTCAGAAGTTGAACTCCTTCCGCAACACATCATTCCACCTGACTGCCTGATCTCCACTTCTCCTGCCTCCATCAGGCAGACTCCTCCAGGAAAGACCTTTGTTTCTCCACGCCAACGCCTCGGAATCCTCAAATGGGGTCACTCCTCCCATCTCGCAGGTCATGCGGGCATCAAGAAATCTGTGCAACTCATCTCCCGCTTCTATTGGTGGCCGACTCTGGAGACGGATGTTGTGGACTTTGTGCGAGCCTGCACTATCTGTGCCCGGGATAAGACTCCTCGCCAGAAGCCCGCTGGTTTTCTTCATCCTCTGCCTGTCCCCGAACAGCCTTGGTCTCTGATTGGTATGGATTTTATTACTGATTTACCCCCTTCCCGTGGCAACACTGTTATTTGGGTGGTCGTTGATCGATTCTCCAAAATGGCACATTTCATCCCTCTTCCTGGTCTTCCTTCTGCGCCTCAGTTGGCTAAACAATTTTTTGTACACATTTTTCGTCTTCACGGGTTACCCACGCAGATTGTCTCGGACAGAGGCGTCCAATTCGTGTCTAAATTCTGGAGGGCTCTCTGTAAACAACTCAAGATTAAATTAAATTTTTCTTCTGCATATCATCCCCAGTCCAATGGACAAGTAGAAAGAATTAACCAGATCTTGGGTGATTATTTGCGACATTTTGTTTCCTCCCGCCAGGATGACTGGGCAGATCTCCTCCCATGGGCCGAATTCTCGTATAACTTCAGGGTCTCTGAATCTTCCTCCAAATCCCCATTTTTCGTGGTGTACGGCCGTCACCCTCTTCCCCCCCTCCCTACTCCCTTGCCCTCTGGTCTGCCCGCTGTGGATGAAATTTCTCGTGACCTTTCCATCATATGGAGAGAGACCCAAAATTCTCTCTTACAGGCTTCATCACGCATGAAGAAGTTCGCGGATAAGAAAAGAAGAGCTCCTCCCGTTTTTTCCCCTGGAGACAAGGTATGGCTCTCCGCCAAATATGTTCGCTTCCGTGTCCCTAGCTACAAGTTGGGACCACGCTATCTTGGTCCTTTCAAAATTTTGTGTCAAATTAATCCTGTCTCTTATAAACTTCTTCTTCCTCCTTCTCTTCGTATCCCTAATGCCTTTCACGTCTCTCTTCTCAAACCACTCATCCTCAACCGTTTTTCTCCCAAATCTGTTCCTCCCACTCCTGTTTCCGGCTCCTCGGACGTCTTCTCTGTCAGAGAAATCTTGGCTTCCAAGAAGGTCAGGGGGAAAACTTTTTTTTTGGTGGACTGGGAGGGTTGTGGTCCTGAAGAGAGATCCTGGGAACCTGAGGACAACATCCTAGACAAAAGTCTGCTCCTCAGGTTCTCAGGCTCTAAGAAGAGGGGGAGACCCAAGGGGGGGGGGTACTGTTACGCCGAGCGCTCCGGGTCCCCGCTCCTCCCCGGAGCGCTCGCTTCACTTTCCCCGCTGCAGCGCTCCGGTCACATCCTCTGACCCGGGGCGCTGCGATTCCACTGCCAGCCGGGATGCGATTCGCGATGCGGGTAGCGCCCGCTCGCGATGCGCACCCCGGCTCCCGTACCTGACTCGCTCCCCGTCTGTTCTGTCCCGGCGCGCGCGGCCCCGCTCCCTAGGGCGCGCGCGCGCCGGGTCTCTGCGATTTAAAGGGCCACTGCGCCGCTGATTGGCGCAGTGGTTCCAATTAGTGTGTTCACCTGTGCACTTCCCTATATCACCTCACTTCCCCTGCACTTCCTTGCCGGATCTTGTTGCCATTGTGCCAGTGAAAGCGTTCCTTGTGTGTTCCTAGCCTGTGTTCCAGACCTTCTGCCGTTGCCCCTGACTACGATCCTTGCTGCCTGCCCCGACCTTCTGCTACGTCCGACCTTGCTTCTGCCTACTCCCTTGTACCGCGCCTATCTTCAGCAGCCAGAGAGGTGAGCCGTTGCTAGTGGATACGACCTGGTCACTACCGCCGCAGCAAGACCATCCCGCTTTGCGGCGGGCTCTGGTGAAAACCAGTAGTGGCTTAGAACCGGTCCACTAGCACGGTCCACGCCAATCCCTCTCTGGCACAGAGGATCCACTACCTGCCAGCCGGCATCGTGACAAGTATAGTATAGACTCATGTGGATTATAGAACAATATAAGCTTGTATATAGGCTAGTATAGTATGGGTCATTACAGTAAATGAAAGATTTGTATAATTTATGAAAGGATCGTATAGATAAGATATATATATATAGAATGTACAATCGTATTGCATGGGCTGATGCAGTATGGACTACGATATTGTAGTTTATATAGTAAAATAGTAAATATAGGCTATTATACTTTAATTGTATAGCATATGCTGGTACACTATAGTTCAGTATAATCATATAGTATAGGTTACTCTAGTATAAACTGTATAGTAAAATATAGGCAAGTATGATATATTTGAAAATATAGACTAATACACTATAGTATAGTACAGTCCAGTATAGTCTAATATAAATGTATAGTATAATATATCCAGTATAGTATAATATAGACTAATATTACACATTTGCACGTCGAAAACATTTGGTTTAGTTTGTTTAGTTTCTTTTCGTGAAGCACATTTTTTTTTTTGTTCCAGTTCCATTGTTTTTATTTTTCAACCAAATTTTTTATTTTCCGTTTCGGACTGGTACCACATTCATAACTGTGAAACCTGTGCGGAGGAAAAGTGGAGCAGTTGTCCATAGCAACCAATGAGATCCGAATTCATTTTCCTTTTGCACGGTAGAAATGTAACAAAATATTCCAATGTAATTCGTCATTAGATGGTTTTTGTGATTTTAGTCTTTTGGCATCATACGGATTTTCGTCATTTTGTTCTTCCTATTCATATTGTCTATTTGGATTATCCGTTTGGTCCGAATATGTGAATTTGTTTTTCTCATACTTTTGCATGGATCCAAATGTACGAAAACTACAAAAATTAACAAAAAAAAAAATGAATTTGTTGCAAAACAAATTGCACGTGTCTAGCTTGTATCATTTTTACTGTATAGTATAACACAGCATAAAAGTTTCTTATAATATACAGTATATGTATAGTAAATAAGTCAAAAAGTAGGTCAGGCATTGTACGGTAAGCGCTGTTCATGCTGCGATGTATAACCCAAATATACTGCACGCTGACATCCATTCCATTGTGTTTGTGAATGGTATATATTCACAGTGTAGATCTTGTTTTTTTTTTTCTTCTGCCACTTTTTTAATATAAATTACTAGTGACTGGCAAAGCAAAACAGAGTAAGATCAGGGTATAAAATGAATGTTTACATAATATCACACAGTACAAACAACAAATGGATCCTGCAGGTGCAGCTAAAAATGTCTTTCTTTATTTAAGTTTCCATGGACTACATTCTTACAGCAACGTAAATAATGACGCATTTCTGGCGCCTAGGTACCCTTAATCATGGTGAAGCCATGATTAAGGGTGCCTAAGCGCCAGAAACATGTCAGTGGTCAAACTACTGTTTTTAACTGCAATAGGAGACATGGTGTGATGATGGAAGAGAACACAAACTAAGTCAAAAGAAAACATGGTGTGACAATGGAAGAGAACACAAACTAAGTCACTGCATGCTGACATCCATTTCATTGTACTTGTGATTGGTATTTATTTACAGTGGACATAGCCAGTTGAGACTCAAATGCCTGGTGAGCTGGACCGCACTTTTTTTTGTTGTTTGCCTAAAGCTTATCCCACATTTAACCTGTGCAGTTTGTGGGTTTTAGTTTCAGGCTGTGATCTCTGCTGTTTTCTGTAGACATTGTAATATTAGAGGAAATCTAGGATTTGCCATGCTGGGACCTTTCTCCTCAATGTAGAACTACATTCCCTTGCACGGTGCAAGCTCTTTTTCACTTTCCCTGTTTTTGTCTCAATGTACCCAATTGGAAACATGGTGTGACAATAGAAAAGAACACAAACAAAATCAATAGGAAACATGGTGTGACAATGGAAAAGAATACAGCCTCAATTAATAGAAAACATGGTGTGACAACATGTGTGACAATGGAAAAGAACACAAACTAAGTCCAAAGGAAACATGGTGTGACAATGGAAAAGAACACCAAATATGTCAATAGGAAACATGGTGGGACAATGAAACAAAACACAAACTAAGTCAATAGTAAACATGGTGTGACAATGGAAGAGAACACAAACTAAATTAATAGAAAACATGGTGTGACAATGGAAAAGAAAACAAACTAAGTCCAAAGGAAAGGAAACATGGTGTGACAATGGAAGAGAGCACAAACTAAATCAATAGGAAACATGGTGTGACAATGGAAAAGAACACAAACTATGTCAATAGGAAACATGGTGTGACCATGGAAGAGAACACAAACTATGTCAATAGGAAACAGGGTGTGACAAAGTAATGTCTGTTTTTGTGTGCTTTTTTTTTCCGTTTTAGGCCCTGTCCAGACTTTGTTTTTATGTGTGAACTATTTTCTGTGCTATACTCCCTCGCTAGGGAATAGTTAATGGTATTAGCCAATGAGAACTCTGGTGGGGCTATATGAACCCGAGCTCTGCTGAACTCTGGGCTGGTTATTAGTTCTTACTCTGACTATGTCTGTTTTAATATGAGTTTTAACCATAGTTTTTTCCTGTTTATTATTAGTGTTGAGCGCAAATATTCAATATGCAAATTTTTACCGTGAATATCGACACTTCGCTATTTCTCAAATATTTCGATTATAGCGCTATATATTTCTTTTTTTTTCTTCACAGTACACATCACAACAATGATGTGCACTGTGTAAGTAAAAAGTGATCATCCCTCCCTGCTTCCAGCTTGTGGTCCAAAGAAGGCTCCAATATTATTTATTGTGTGAGTCAGTGTGGAGCACGAATATTTTGTATATGCGAAAATGCAAATATTTGCGAATATCGGCACCCTCATTACGATTTTCACATGGAAAAAAAAGTGAGCAAACGTAGCAAATATGCAAATTTTGTGAACATAGGATGAATATTCGTTCATATATTTGCAAAATATCGCAAATTTGAATATGGCCCCTGCCGCTCTTCACTATTTATTATATCGATTTTTAGTCTGCTTGTTTTTTTATTACATTTGTCGGCTTTTAGTCGGCTTGTTATATGTTAGTCTGTGTTCACACTGTAAGTCTTGTTTGTACCTGTGCTCTGTATTTAGTATCCTGACCCGTATTCCTCCATGTTATGGAGTTTGGTTTACTAATATTCCTGTTTGGTATCCTCACCTGTATTACTCCCGGTTTTGAAGTTTGGCTTTGTGGAGTCTGTTCAGACTCATCTTGTTTTCAGTCTAGTGTTCTGCGTATTACATTTCTGTTTCCTTCTAGGCCAGTATCCTGATCACACGGTGGAGTGTGCTCGCTGACTAGAAGTCTATTTGGCGTTTGTATTGATGTCCCTCCATGTTTGGAGTGGTGTGTCTGGTTTGTTCTTTCTATGTATCTTGTGTGAACTGGGTTCTATGTTTCCTGACCTGTTTAGTGTTTTACATTCAGTTAATCTGTTCATCCCCTGCATCTCCTGGTTTCTGCTGTGTACTTATTCCATATCCAGCCTTGCTCATTTATTCATATCTGCCTTTTATCTTGATTCCGGTTTCTGAACTGTATCTTAGTAAGCTTCATACTGCTCTCTTTGTATATTTATATCCTGTCTGGTTTATCTGGTTGTTTGGTTGCTTTCCTGGCCTGTCCCCAACAATGTACAATATTATTTGTCTACCTTTACGCCCATTGCACTTTAGCACGGGGAGGGACCGGCTCCAGGTTGTCGATTCCGCCATTTAGGGCGGATGGGCAGTAGGCAGGGAGAGTGTTTCTAGGGACAGCTTAGGGCTCACTCTCCCTGTCAACCCCCCGGTCATGACAGACAATGAAAGAAAACACAAACTAAGTGAATAGGAAACATGGTGTGACAATCGAAGAGAACGCAAATTAAGTCACAGCGGTCTAAAAGGAAGGGGCTGAGTAGGAACCTGCGAGACCATAAAGGAGCACTCACGAGATGACAATGGAGGAAGATCAACTGAACTCTGAAGGAAAATACTTTACATATTGACTACAATTATAAATTATGGAGAAATGGAGACAAGCCATTTAATATATTTCGTTTGGTTAATTTAATGTAAAAAATGAAGAGAAGAAAAATACAGAAAGAAAAATAAAACAAACTTGATTTATTATTTTTTACTAAGCAAAAACTAAATACATGTTTGTTATATTTGTAATATTTTGTTTAGAAATATTTATTGTTCTAAAACATATTTGAAACATTGTATCTATGTTCAGTTCAGTAGGACAGTAAATTACTCATCTTACCTGTTGCTGTTTACTTAAAGATTTAAAAAACTAATTCATGTTCTCATGGCAACCGGAAATAACTCGCCTTCCTCCGTACAGAGTTTCACATGCTGAGGAAGAGCATTATGGGGCAACTGAGTCAAGAAGGGAAGAAATTCTGTAAGTTGTTATTCATCACTCAATTGCCACATTGGGGTGTAACTCATAAATTAAATGGATTATCCACCATAAGGTGACTTTAGTACTTACCTGCCAGAAAGTAATGGACATGCTTAGGAAGGATGAGAGCTTCTCTTGTGGCTAAATGGTTATGTTGTGAGTCCAGCATACTGCTGCTTTCTTTTTCTTAAATAGCGACTCCCTTTTAGATTTCCCAAGATGATTTGTTTGTAAGTGGGAGTTCACTTTTCCCCCTCCCATATATGAGTCAACCCACCCATTGCAGAACACCTGAGCTGCCTTCCATGTGTGCTGTTCCACCCACTGAAGCAGACAGGTTCCTTTTTAACACCTGACTAGTGATGTAATGTCTTGGGCTGCACTGCAACCTGGGAAAAGCTGAGACAACACTCATTTTGTATGCTGTGAAAAATTAACATCGGGGCAAAAATCACCTAACAATTGCAAGACCACCATCAAACACAGGTACAGACACTATATTATTAACTACACTAAATTTACAGCCACTGTAGAGCAATCAAATAAAATAAAAACCTGAAATACCCCATAGACTTGCATTGAGGGGGCAGGGCATGACATCATGAGGGGGCGGGGCTATGATGTCACAAGCTTCCGGCGCTGGCTCCAGCGTTCGGAACAGTTTGTTCCAAACGCTAAGCAGCGGAGTACCCCTTTAAAGATTGAGAGGGAGGAAAACTACAATGGAGAGAAAGGACAAGCCAAACCCTGGTGACTAGAGACATCTCCTCCAAGGTCGGGAGTTAAGAGATTTGTATTTAGGAGCTTGGGGAATCGAAAGATTATGAAGGAAAAACAAAGCCTGGGGTCTCTTATTTGTCTCTAAATAGAAGTGTTGCAGGACATGGAAGCTTCCGAACATAACTGGGACATGTGGTGACGGTGTACTTTCACATCTCAAGTGCAAATTTATGTGCTGATGTAAATGCACAGTTTACGGTGGGAATGACAAGTATGTATTTAAGAGGGAGTTTAACATGACAGATGGGAATTTACAAACTCAAAGTGGGTTTATGTTTCTCGCAGTTATATTCTGATACATTCTGTGGGTGCAGAAATGTGATAGAAAAAAAGATATACCCATTAAATAAACCGTAGCAGAATTTCTAAGCATTGGCGTAATACAAGACATAGTAGTAGGCGTGGCCAAGTGTACCGGCGGGGAACGGTAAAGAAGATGGCAGCCCTTCTAGTAGTTATATTATTGTATATAGGAGCAGTATTATAGTAGTTATATTGTTGTATATAGGAGGCAGTATTATAGTAGTTATATTCTTGTACATAGGAGCAGTATTATAGTAGTTATATTCTTGTATATAGGGGGCAGTATTATAGTAGTTATATTCTTGTATATAGAAGTATTATAGTAGTTATATTCTTGTATATAGGAGGCAGTATTATAGTAGTTATACTCTTGTATATAGGAGCAGTATTATAGTAGTTATATTCTTGTATATAGGAGCAGTATTATAGTAGTTACATTCTTGTATATAGGAGCAGTATTATAGTAGTTATATTCTTGTATATAGGAGCAGTATTATAGTAGTTACATTCTTGTTGTCACGATCCCGGCTGGTAGGAGGTGGATCCTCTGTGCCAGAGAGGGATTGGCGAGGACCGTGCTAGTGGACCGGTTCTAAGTCACTACAAGTTTTCACCAGAGCCCGCCGCAAAGCGGGATGGTCTTGCTGCGGCGGTAGTGACCAGGTCGTATCCACTAGCAACGGCTCAACCTCTCTGACTGCTGAAGATAGGCGCGGTACAAGGGAGTAGACAAAGGCAAGGTCGGACGTAGCAGAAGGTCGGGGCAGGCAGCAAGGATCGTAGTCAGGGGCAACGGCAGGAGGTCTGGAACACGGGCTAGGAACAAACAAGGGAACGCTTTCACTAGGCACAAGGGCAACAAGATCCGGCGAGGGAGTGAAGGGGAAGTGAGGTATATATAAGGAGTGCACAGGTGAACACACTAATTAGAACCACTGCGCCAATCAGCGGCGCAGTGGCCCTTTAAATCGCAGAGACCCGGCGCGCGCGCGCCCTAGGGAGCGGGGCCGCGCGCACCGGGACAGGACCGACGGAGAGCGAGTCAGGTACGGGGACCGGGGTGCGCATCGCGAGCGGGCGCCACCCGCATCGCGAATCGCATCCCGGCTGGAGGCGGTACCGCAGCGCACCCGGTCAGTGGATCTGACCGGGGCGCTGCAGCAACGAGGATGAGGCGAGCGCTCCGGGGAGGAACGGGGACCCGGAGCGCTCGGCGTAACAGTACCCCCCCCCTTGGGTCTCCCCCTCTTCTTGGGGCCAAAGAACCTGAGGAAAAAAAACTCAATTTTTTTGTGATGAGGTCCGATGCACATTAGGAGGGGTTCCGTGCGGTAACGCACGGCACAGTCCAATCTTTCATTGTCAACACAATTGATGTAGAGGGGTTCGGCGAGACTGGTCACAGGGACGTTGAACCTGTTGATAAGAGAGGCCAAAAAAAAAATTTCCTGCAGATCCGGAATCCAAGAAGGCCATAGTAGAGAAGGAGAAGGTAGAGGAAGATATCCGCACAGGCACAGTAAGGCGTGGAGAAGCAGAGTTGACATCAAGAACTGTGTCACCTTTGTGCGGAGTCAGCGTACGTCTTTCCAGGCGGGGAGGACGGATAGGACAATCCTTCAGGAAGTGTTCGGTACCGGCATAGTACAGGCAAAGATTCTCCATGCGGTGTCGTGTCCTCTCTTGAGGTGTCAAGCGAGACCGGTCAACTTGCATAGCCTCCACGGCGGGAGGCACAGGAACGGTTTGCAGAGGACCAGAGGAGAGAGGAGCCGGGGAGAAAAAACGCCTCGTGCGAACAAAGTCCATATCCAGGCGGAGCTCCAGACGCCATCCGGAAAAACGCATGTCAATGCGAGTGGCAAGATGAATGAGTTCATGTAGGTTAGCAGGAGTCTCTCGTGCGGCCAGAACATCTTTAATGTTGCTGGATAGGCCTTTTTTAAAGGTCGCGCAGAGAGCCTCACTATTCCAGGACAACTCGGAAGCAAGAGCACGGAACTGAATGGCGTACTCGCCAACGGAAGAAACACCCTGGGCCAGGTTCAGCAGGGCAGTCTCGGCAGAAGAAGCTCGGGCAGGCTCCTCGAAGACACCACGGACCTCAGCGAAGAAGGACTGGACTGTGGCTGTGGCAGGATCATTGCGGTCCCAGAGTGGTGTGGCCCCAGACAAGGCCTTTCCAGAAAGGAGACCACGGCAGAGTCTAGAGTCCTCATCAAATTTGTCCGGCAGGGACAAGCAGGGGTTAGGAGCGGCCGGTTGCTGCGGAGGAGTTGCAGGAGCCGGCGGAGGAGATGGTTGTTGCAGTTGCAGCTGCTGTGACAGTGACAGCAGCTGCTGTAACTGTGACTTCAGTTGCTGTGTCACGGTGGACAAGTATGCCAGCTGGTGATTTTGTTGGGTGATCATCGTGGAAATGTCGGCAAGACTTGACAGCGGCACCTCAGCGGAATCCATGGCCGGACGCTGCGGAGGAGTTGCAGGAGACGGCGGAGGAGATGGTTGTTGCAGTTGCAGCTGCTGTGTCAGTGACAGCAGCTGCTGTAACTGTGACTTCAGTTGCTGTTTCACGGAGGACAAGTATGCCAGCTGGTGATTTTGTTGGGTGATCATCGTGAAAATGTCGGCAAGACTTGACAGCGGCACCTCAGCGGAATCCATGGCCGGATCTACTGTCACGATCCCGGCTGGCAGGAGGTGGATCCTCTGTGCCAGAGAGGGATTGGCAAGGACCGTGCTAGTGGACCGGTTCTAAGTCACTACAGGTTTTCACCAGAGCCCGCCGCAAAGCGGGATGGTCTTGCTGCGGCGGTAGTGACCAGGTCGTATCCACTAGCAACGGCTCAACCTCTCTGACTGCTGAAGATAGGCGCGGTACAAGGGAGTAGACAAAGGCAAGGTCGGACGTAGCAGAAGGTCGGGGCAGGCAGCAAGGATCGTAGTCAGGGGCAACGGCAGGAGGTCTGGAACACGGGCTAGGAACAAACAAGGGAACGCTTTCACTAGGCACAAGGGCAACAAGATCCGGCGAGGGAGTGAAGGGGAAGTGAGGTATATATAAGGAGTGCACAGGTGAACACACTAATTAGAACCACTGCGCCAATCAGCGGCGCAGTGGCCCTTTAAATCGCAGAGACCCGGCGCGCGCGTGCCCTAGGGAGCGGGGCCACGCGCACCGGGACAGGACCGACGGAGAGCGAGTCAGGTACGGGGACCGGGGTGCGCATCGCGAATCGCATCCCGGCTGGAGGCGGTACCGCAGCGCACCCGGTCAGTGGATCTGACCGGGGCGCTGCAGCAACGAGGATGAGGCGAGCGCTCCGGGGAGGAACGGGGACCCGGAGCGCTCGGCGTAACACTTGTATATAGGAGCAGTATTATAGTAGTTATATTCTTGTATATATGAGCAGTACTATAGTAGTTATATTCTTGTACAGAGGATCAGTATTATAGTAGTTATATTCTTGTATATAGGGCGCAGTATTATAGTAGTTATATTCTTGTATATAGGAGCAGTATTATAGTAGTTATATTCTTGTATATAGGAAGCAGTATTATAGTAGTTATATTCTTGTGTATAGGAGCAGTATTATAGTAGTTATATTCTTGTATATAGGAGCAGTATTATAGTAGTTACATTCTTGTATATAGGAGCAGTATTATAGTAGTTATATTCTTGTATATAGGAGCAGTATTATAGTAGTTATATTCTTGTACAGAGGATCAGTATTATAGTAGTTATATTCTTGTATATAGGGGGCAGTATTATAGTAGTTATATTCTTGTATATAGAAGTATTATAATACTCACGGCTCACGGCTGTTTGGCTGTGGCTCCCAATGTTCGTGCTCGTATGTCTGCACTGTTGAAATAAAGGAAACGTTTTTACTGCCTCCCGGTGAGTGACGTCCCTGTTACTTCTCTACTCTGCATGTTTGAAAGTTTGCTCTAAGGGACTGGGAACCCAGTGGATAAGCAGTGATTCAGTGTTACCTACGGACTGCCTTGCTAATTAACTCCTTTCCTGCCAGCAATAGGAGTAGTCCATTCACAGGTGTTTCTGAGGTAGCGGTGCCGACCGAACTGTTTCTTGCAACCATATTATAGTAGTTATATTCTTGTATATAGGGGCAGTATTATAGTAGTTATATTCTTGTATATAGGAGCAGTACTATAGTAGTTATATTCTTGTACAGAGGATCAGTATTATAGTAGTTATATTCTTGTATATAGGAGCAGTATTATAGTAGCTATATTCTTGTATATAGGGGGTAGTATTATAGCAGCTATATTCTTGTATATAGGAGCAGTATTATAGTAGTTATATTCTTGTATATACGAGCAATATTATAGTAGTTATATTCTTGTATATAGGAGCAGTATTATAGTAGTTATATTCTTGTATATAGGAGCAGTATTATAGTAGTTATATTCTTGTATATAGGAGCAGTATTATAGTGGTTATATTCTTGTATATAGGAGCCGTATTATAGTAGTTATATTCTTGTATATAAGAGCAGTATTATAGTAGTTATATTCTTGTATATAGGGGGCAGTATTATAGTAGTTATATTCTTGTATATAGGAGGCAGTATTATAGTAGTTATATTCTTGTATATAGGAGGCAGTATTATAGTAGTTATATTCTTGTATATAGGAGCAGTATTATAGTAGTTATATTCTTGTATATAGGAGCAGTATTATAGTAGTTATATTCTTGAACATAAGGTGCTGCATTATACTAGTTATATTTTTGTAAATGGGGGCAGTATTATAGTGGTTAGGCCACCGTTCTACTTGAGTGCTATCACTCTTACATTCTTAAATTGCTGCAGGTCCCACATCTCTAATATATGATATCTCATTATAAGGAGAGGATAGCCGTTTAGAGTATTTATGTTGGTTTCTATACGGAGCGGAAATATCACAATTCTCGCTGGAAAAGATATTGCGCTTAGTTTGTAAGTTTAATGGCCTTAATTACTTTATGAGGCTATAAGAACTTTCTTTAGACATAAGCTCGCTCAGATTAGTAATCAGAAGTCTCTCAAGGCTAACTAGATATTAGTCAGCACTTATAGGCGGAGGTAAGTATCTGGCGCTTGACCATTACAGGTATTAGTTCTAATAGCCTTTGTTGATCAATATAAAATGTTAACATAGGAAGATGATAAAGAGAAAAAATCCCATGATAGTAAATCAGTTTCTCCCTGTGCACACATACAAGGTCTCGGATATATGGCTCTGCTTATGATCTATTGTTGTGATGACCTTTAGTAACACATGCTCTGTCTTATGGAAACCGCGGAGACCCTTCTGCAGAGCACATTGACCTCTATCTGTTTTATGGATTCATTACTTCAAAATATTTCACATGTAAAACTCAATCCACGGATGCTTTCAATGTCCTTGTGTTCCTATGGAACAAAAATTTTGGGGAAATCAAACAAAAGGAAAAGTGTGCAAAAATACACCATGTGCCACCAACACCACCAAGTATTGATGTGATGCAAAGACCTCTAAAAGATGGAAGGGAACAACGTATGGTCCATTGTAACCGGTGTGGGTAAAAACTTCCCCTGTATGGCCCTACTTTCGCATTATTAATTCCCTTATTGGCAAGTGTTACTCGCCCTAAAAAGGGCGGCCCCATACAGGAACCTCTCCCTATTTCCTCCTAAAAACACTGCCATTTCCCAGGGTTTTCAGTTGGAAATAGGGAGAGGTTCCTGTGTAGGGCCACCCTTTTTAAGATGAGTAACACTTGCCAAGAAGGGAATTAATAGTGCGAGAGTAGGGCCTTACAGGGGAAGTTTTTACCCCCACCTGTTACAATGGACATACATTGTTCCCTTCCACCTTTTAGAGATCTTTGCATCGCATCAATACTTGTTCATGTAGGTGGCACATGGTGTTTTTTGCACACCTTTCCTTTTGTTAGATTTCAAAAAAAAATTTGGGTCCATATGTATTATCCTAAGAAAAGTTATGTTTTAGCTAATGCACATCCTCAATGCTTACTTGTGGTCTAATGCAGAGGAATTTCTGTAACTGGGGACCAGCACCCTAATTATGTTTTACAGTTTCCATGGAAGCGCAATGAAAGAGCCTGGAGGTGGTAGCATCAGCATGAGGAGACATATGGTGGCACAATGACAGAGCCTGGAGGTGGCAGCATCAGCATGAGGAGACCATATGGCGGCACAATGACAGAGCCTGGAGGTGGCCGCATCAGCATGAGGAGACCATATAGCAGCACAATGAGAGAGCCTGGAGGTGGCAACATCAGCATGAGGAGACCATATGGCGGCACAATGACAGAGCATGGAGGTGGCAGCAGCAGCATGAGGGCCATGCCAACATAGGGTTGAGTCTGAGGAACCCACCAACTGTTGACTGGGGGTGTCGGATGTCACTTGGGATGAAGTGCATGATCGATTGAACAAATCAATCATGGCTGCTGGGTTGCTGGTTGAGACACGACTGCTAGTTGAGCTCAGATCTCTCGCTGTTACTCCGGCTGTGACATGCCCCTACTCTGCTGCGACCTCCTGATGAATATATGCCTCTGCCACTCCTCTGCGCACGTCCTGGCACTTCTCTGCCTGACATTCTTATACACCAGCTGAGGAGGACAATATGCTCCACTACGCTTAAAACAGTTTTAGACTACAGAAACAAGTGTGCAGCTTTGTCTGACCTTTCACAGTAACTAGGCCCAAATTAGTTTAACAGGAAAATATATAAAGGACACCACTTAGGTGTACGTACAGTTTACACTTACTGTATGAGAGGTGGACTAAACGCTCCACTATAAAACTGTATAAGGCTACAAAAACAAGTGTGTAGCTTTGGATGGCCTTTTACAGTAACTAGGCCCAAATAATTTTTTCAGGAAAAAAAAAGTACACCACGTAGGTGTACGTACAGTTTAAACTTATGAAAGGAGGAATATGCGCTCCACTACAAACTGTATAAAGCTACAGAAACAAGTGTGTTGCTTTGCTCAAATTAGTTTTACAGGAAAATATATATAAAGGACACCATGTAGGTGTACGTACAGTTTAAACTTATAAGAGGTGGACAATACGCTCTGCTTAAGACTGAATTAGGCTACAAAAACAAGGGTGTAGCTTTGGCTGGCCTTTCACAGTAACTAGGCCCAAATTAGTTTTACAAGAAAAAAAACATACACCACCTATGTACGCACAGGTTACACTTATGAGAGGACAATAAGCTCTGCTACGCAACCTGTATTAGGCACTGTAATCAGGTGACTATGGCTTTTTGTGCTCACCCTAACTGGCCCCTGTTAGCTTTACAGTTTTTGTACACCCAACTGCAACAGTACAGAATACAGAATAGCTGTGAAGTACAGCCTAGTACAGTATTATTAGGCACTAATAGCAGGTGACAATGACTTTTTGTGCTCAGCCAAACTGACCTCTATAAGCTTTAGAGTTGCTGTAAACCACTGTAGCAGTAGTCGCTGTGTATTACAACCAAAAGTGTACTTTCTCTCTCCCTTCCCTGTCAGTGCTTTTCTGCAGTGATTTTGGCTTGTGCTGAATTGCTGCTGTCAAGCTGTTTTTCTGTGCAACACACACTCTGCTCTGTCTCTCCCTGCAATGAAACGCTCTCTCTGAAATAAAATGCTGGAATGCCTGGCTGCAAGATGGCTGCCGATTACATAGGGCAGTAACATCACAGTGGTGGCTGTCTGCTTATAGGCTGCATGCTGCATGTGATTCAGGGTCATCCCGCCTACCCTTGTTCCCGTCTTCCCAGAGTTCCTTGCCCCATGTCCTCACATGTGTATCCACCATTTTAGATGCCCTGGAGCCTGGACCGCAATAAATGGAGTTTAATGAAGTGATCCAAGCAATCGAATCGCGGCGATATTCAGATTAGTTTGAAAGTCAATTTTTCCTGAAATTCGTAACGAATTCAGATTCATCAGATTCGCTCATCCCTCATAATATATAACAAAACTCAGTCCATATATTGCCCCTTTTAGAATTAGATTTTCTGTGACTTAGATGCATATCCTAGTGGAAGGGGAATGGCTACGAACATCGCCACAAAACAGATATGGTTGGGAAGTGGGCTACAACATAGAACAGCTAGGGAGGTGTTGGCCTGACACTGGGAAAAGTGTGGACTGGTATAAAAGATAGATGGTTAGATGTGGAGGAATACTCAGACACAATGTGTTATTAATGAGTTATTAGGCTACTGAAAATGGAGCACAGGGGAAAAGCTGTCACAAGCAATGGAAATTTGGGTAGTGAAGTGTCAAAAAGATCGAGGATAGCCTAACGAAAAGTGGCTTATCGCACAAAGAAAATTTTAGGTGGAGTGGCCTGGCACATAGGACATTTAAAGGGGATTTGGCCTGACACATAGAAGAGCTGGGCATACATGAAGAAAAGGGGGCCTGGAAGAAAAACTGGAAGGGTACCTGGAGGGACATAGAAGAAAGCTGCAGAAGGAATGGCCTAGCAGATATGAGAGCAGAAGAAGGAAGAGTCTAGCACAACAGATAGAAGAGGTATGGTTTGTTATATGCAAAAACTGGAGAAAGAATGGCCTAGCACATAGGAAATCTGAAGGAGGAATGGCCTGGCACATAGGAGAACTGGAGAAGGAATGGCCTGGCACAAAGGAGAACTGGAGGAGGAATGGCCTGACACATAGGAGAACTGAAGGAGGAATGGCCTGACATTTAGGAGAACTGGAGGAGTAATGGCCTGGCACATAGGAGAATTGGAGAAAGAATGGCCTGGCACATATGAGAACTGGAGAAGGAATGACCTGGCACACAGGAGAACTGGTGGAGGGATGGCCTGACACATAGGAGAACTGGAGGAGGAATGGCCTGACACATAGGAGAACTGGAGGAGGAATGGCCTGACATATAGGAGAACTGGAGGAGTAATGGCCTGGCACATAGGAGAACTGGAGAAGGAATGGCCTGACATATAGGAGAACTGGAGAAGTAATGGCCTGACATATAGGAGAACTGGAGGAGTAATGGCCTGGCACATAGGAGAACTGGAGAAGGAATGGCCTGGCACATAGGAGAACTGGAGGAGGGATGGCCTGACACATAGGAGAACTGGAGAAGGAATGGCCTGACACATAGGAGAACTGGAGAAGGAATGGCCTTTCACATAGGAGAACTGGAGGAGGAATGGCCTGGCACATAGGAGAACTGGAGGAGGAATGGCCTTGCACATAGGAGAACTGGAGGAGTAATGGCCTGGCACATAGGAGAACTGGAGGAGAAATGGCCTTACACATAGGGGAACTGGAGGAGGAATGGCCTTACACATAGGAGAACTGGAGGAGGAATGGCCTGGCACATAGGAGAATTGGAGGAGGAAAGGCCTGACACATAGGAGAACTGGAGAAATGGCCTGACACATAGGAGAACTGGAGGAGTAATGGCCTGACACATAGGAGAACTGGAGGAAGAATGGCCTGACACATAAGAGAACTAGAAGAGGAATGGCCTGACACATAGGAGAACTGGAAAAGGAATGGCCTGGCACACAGGAGAACTGGAGAAGGAATGGCCTGGCACATAGGAGAACTGGAGGAGGAATGGCCTGACATATAGGGGAACTGGAGGAAGAATGCCCTGCCACATAGGCGCACTAGAGGAGGAATGGCCTGACACATAGAACTGGAGAAGGAATGGCCTGGCACATAGAACTGGAGAAGGAATGGCCTGGCACATAGGAGAACTGGAGGAGGAATGGCCTGACATATAGGGGAACTGGAGAAGGAATGGCCAAACATATAGGAGAACTGGAGAAGGAATGGGCTGACATATAGGAGAACTGGAGGAGTAATGGCCTGGCACATAGGAGAACTGGAGGAGGAATGGCCTGGCACATAGGAGAACTGGAGAAGGAATGGCCTAAAACATAGGAGAACTGGAGGAGTAATGGCCTGGCACATAGGAGAACTGGAGGAGAAATGGCCTTACACATAGGAGAACTGGAGGAGGAATGGCCTTACACATAGGAGAACTGGAGGAGGAATGGCCTGGCACATAGGAGAATTGGAGGAGGAAAGGCCTGACACATCTGGAGGAGGAATAGCCTGACATATAGGAGAACTACAGGAGGAATGGCCTGGAACATAGGAGAACTGGAGGATGAATGGCCTGACACATAGGAGAACTGGAGAAATGGCCTGACACATAGGAGAACTGGAGGAGTAATGGCCTGACACATAGGAGAACTGGAGGAAGAATGGCCTGACACATAAGAGAACTAGAAGAGGAATGGCCTGACACATAGGAGAACTGGAAAAGGAATGGCCTGGCACACAGGAGAACTGGAGAAGGAATGGCCTGGCACATAGGAGAACTGGAGGAGGAATGGCCTGACATATAGGGGAACTGGAGGAAGAATGCCCTGCCACATAGGCGCACTAGAGGAGGAATGGCCTGACACATAGAACTGGAGAAGGAATGGCCTGGCACATAGAACTGAAGAAGGAATGGCCTGGCACATAGGAGAACTGGAGGAGGAATGGCCTGATATATAGGGGAACTGGAGAAGGAATGGCCAAACATATAGGAGAACTGGAGAAGGAATGGGCTGACATATAGGAGAACTGGAGGAGTAATGGCCTGGCACATAGGAGAACTGGAGGAGGAATGGCCTGGCACATAGGAGAACTGGAGAAGGAATGGCCTAAAACATAGGAGAACTGGAGGAGGAATGGCCTTGCACATAGGAGAACTGGAGGAGGAATGGCCTGATAAATAGGAGAATTGGAGGAGGAATGGCCTGACACATCTGGAGGAGGAATGGCCTGGCATATAGGAGAACTAGAGGAGGAATGGCCAGACACATAGGAAAACTAGAGGAAGAATGGCATGACACATAGGGGAACTGCATAAGGAATGGCCTGACATATAGGAGAACTGGAGGAGTAATGGCCTGGCACATAGGAGAACTGGAGAAAGAATGACCTGGCACATAGAAGAACTGGAGGAGGAATGGCCTGACATATAGGGGAACTGGAGAAGGAATGGCCTGACACATAGGAGAACTGGAGAAGGAATGGCCTGACATATAAGAGAACTGGAGAAGGAATGGCCTAACACATAGGAAAACTGAAGAAGGAATGGCCTGACATATAGGAGAACTGGAGGAGGAATGGCCTGGCACATAGGAGAACTGGAGGAGGAATGGCCTGACACATAGGAGAACTGGAGGAGGAATGGCCTGGCACATAGGAGAACTGGAGGAGGAATGGCCTGACACATAGGAGAACTGGAGGAGGAATGGCCTGGCACATAGGAGAATTGGAGGAGGAATGGCCTGGCACATAGGAGAACTGGAGGAGGAATGGCCTGACATATAGGAGAACTGGAGGAGGAATGGCCTGGCACATAGGAGAACTGGAGGAGGAATGGCCTGACACATAGGAGAACTGGAGGAGGAATGGCCTGACACATAAGAAAATTGAAGGCGGAATGGTCTGGCACATACAAGTGGTAAAGAAGAAATGGCTGAAGTAGTAGAAAACTTATACATAAAACAGTAGGAGGAAGAGATATCTATGAAATACAAGCTTGAAAAGGAAAAGCCTGGCACATAGGGAAGTGAGCTGAGACGTATCACATACAAGAGCTAGGAAAGTAGTAATCTGGCACATAGGAGAGCTGGATGAAGAGGAGTCTAGCTCATACTGGTACTTAAGGAGGAACAGTAAGGTGAAACATTTAAAAGTTAAGTACTGATGGATATAAGAGGCCTGGAGTAGGAATATCCTGGCACATGGAAGAATTTCAGATGGTTTAGTTTGGCACATACAGTGGCTGGAGGAGGCATGACTGGTCGTATGGAAAGCTGGTGGAGGAATGTACCTGCATATCAAATAACTGGAAAAAGAGCAATCTAACATATACAATAGCTGGATGACTTGGCACATACTGTAGTAAAGTTAAAGGGGTACTCCAGTGGAAATTTTTTTTCTTACTCAACTGGTGCAAACTGGTTATATTTAAAAATGTTAATCCTTCCAGTACTTATTAGCTGCTGTGTGCTCCACAGGAAGTTCTTTTAATTTCTTTCTGTCTTACCACAGTGCTCTCTGCTGACACCTCTGTCCATGTCAGGAACTGTCCAGAGTAGGAGCAAAACCCATAGCAAACCTTTTAAATAGAAGTCAATTACAAATCTGTTTAACTTTCTGGCACCAGTTAATAAAAAATAAAAAAAATATTCCACTGGAGTACCCCTTTAAGGAAGAATGTCCAGGCTTATAGTAGAGCTTGAGGAGAAGTAGACTGGTTCCTATCTAGAAGGTTCTAGTGACAAGATGTATGATGATAATGATATGAGTTTTGAAGGAATGCAGAAGCTATGACTGCCATATAAACCCCAGATCTGTGGAACCTGCTCTATCCGGCAGCTTTTTACCCATATTAGTTGTAATAGAGAAATCGCACTTTAGGATTTAACATGACCCCCCCCCCCCCCCCCCATCAGGTCATCATCCTGCATTGGGAGGTCTCCAGTAAAAAAAAATCTTCCTTTTTAATCTTTCGAAAATTTGAAGATAGATGTGTTGATAAATTAAGGTGACAGTAATTGCGCGAGAGCATAAAAGTGGTTCGACCAGGGGAAGGTGATGCGCAGGAAAGCGTCTTACACCTTTAATTTGACAGATGAGGAGGAAAAAAGTTGCAACTAGAGCAAAATGATCAAACCAGACAGTGAAATATTCCAGTTCGTGCATAGGGGAAATCATCACAGTTTAAAAATCAATAGGCTGCAAAACATTGCCTCTCCTGCATAGAGAACCTCGTCCATGTCTCCTTCAGTGCACACACTTATGTCAGCCGAGCGGACGCGGAAAAACTGTGAGACTAATAATCCCAGAGAACTTGCATTTAAGTGTGACCAATATACTTACAGCTGGTACAGCGGGCAGCACAGCAGCATTCATCTCACTTACCCTGCACCATTATATTCGGAAATGTTCCCAGCAGAGCCGAGATTCTTTACAGTATTAAAGCGGTTCATACTGTCATCTCTACATCCCTTTTCCATATCCCATGTTACATCATGTGGAGGTCATTGAGAGAAAAAAATCCTGCTCTGAACCCCATCCAAAATCTTGAACAGTAGTCTCAAACTATGGCCCTCTAGATGTTGTAAAACTTTAACTCCCAGCATGTTCGGGCAGCCAATGGGAATTCAATGCCAGAGATGACTTAGTGGCTCACTATGGCCCAGAAGGTAGTTCCAGTGGTCCAACCTGGTAATGTAGAGTTGACCTAGCAGGTCACTATGGCCCAGGTGGTGGCCCAAGTTGTCTAAACTTGCAATACTAGAGTTGTCCTAACAGGTCGCACTGGCGCAGGTGGTGATCCAAGTGGTGCAATGTTGTAATGTCAGTGTTGGCCTAGACAAGTGGTCTCAAACTGTGGCCCTCTAGATGTTGTAAAACTTCAACTCCAAGCATGTCCATGCAGCCAACGGGAATGCAATGCCAGAGATAACTTAGCTGGTCACTATGGCCCAGGGGGTAGTTCCAGTGGTCCAACCTGGTAATGTAGAGTTGACCTAGCAGGTCACTATGGCCCAGGTGATGGCCCAAGTTGTCTAACCTTGCAATGCTAGAGTTGTCCTAACAGGTCACACTGGCGCAGGTGGTGATCTAATTGGTCCAACGTTCTAATGTCAGTGTTGGCCTAGAACAGTGGTCTCAAACTGTGGCCCTCTAGATGTTGCAAAACTTCAACTCCAAGCACGTCCGGGCAGCCAATGGGGATGAAATGCCAGAGATGACTTAGCCGGTCACTATGGCCCAGGAGGTAGTCCCAGTGGTCCAACCTGGTAATGTAGAGTTGACCTAGCAGGTCACTATGGCCCAGGTGATGGCCCAAGTTGTCTAACCTTGCAATGCTAGAGTTGTCCTAACAGGTCACACTGGCGCAGGTGGTGATCCAAGTGATCCAACATTCTAATGTCAGTGTTGGCCTAGAACAGTGGTCTCAAACTGTGGCCCTCTAGATGTTGCAAAACTTCAACTCCAAGCATGCGCGGACAGCCGTTTGCTGTCCAGGCATGCTGGGCGTTGAAGTTTTGCAACATCTGGACGGTAACAGTTTGAGACCCCAGATCTAGAAGGAAGAACATTTGAAGCAGATCCAGCTTGTGTATGTATTATGTGTTGTTTATTTATTATGTGATCAGCCATTCGTCTAAATGGGAAAATTATGGCCAATGGAATCCTCCCCAAGCCGTAACAGATGATTGTAAGAACTTATATTAAACAATCACCCTGTTTTTTTTTGCCCATATCTTGCACACTCCCAATCACTAGTCCTGCAGTGCCATCTGTTTTATTCCAGCACATCTGCATCTATGCGTTTCATTACTATAACTGGGGATCAAGAGCCTGACCCACAGAAAATCACAGCGTTAAATGTTTGTCAGAGGATGTGGTCAGTTCTTGGTCAGCTGAACTACAGGATGACATCATCACCCATCAAATTCTCCTGGCAGCTAGCAGACCCCTCCCTTCCCAGCTACTGTTTACTGCTGTACTTTACAGCAACTAAATGGCCGATAGGTAGCTGTAAACTTGATTTATATAGGAGAGTGTCGGGGGCATGCTTGGTGACCTGTGCAGAGGTGTTCTTGCAGGGAGGGGAAGAAGTTACCTTTGACCATCACTTATTGACTTGTATGAGAGTGTTGTGGGCATGCTCTGTGACCTGTTATCTACCTCCAGCTTAACAATGGAAATGTCACCTATCATCGTAATCCTGCCTGTGAGGGTAGTGAGATGGCTGCAGAGAAAGGATCTCTACAGAATCGGAATTGTTGGCCTATACAGATACTTAGTGACCGATGTGAAAACTGCAAGGTTGTATCCAATAATTTGGAAGTACACTGTGTAATGCTCCATTTCCCCAGTGGTGGCGCTAGAGAACAACTGGACAATTACTGCCTAAGTTTTCCCAAAGATTACAGCTAATCACTGAGGGGTCGGGGCTCTGGGGGGTCCAGCAGGGGGACACATCATGATTTGCTTATTGTCCTAGTCTATAAGCTCAATATAAGAGGCCCCGGCTCTAGTCTTCCAATACGATAACCTCCAGTGTAATTCTTCTTCACTGGAGGTGTTCTGGACAGGCACAAAAGTAAGAAATGACTCTTCCTATGCTTCAATGCTATATTGGAGGTATTTAAGAAGATCTCTGCTCGGTGCCAAAGGATTTCGGCAAAGCTTCTTTGTTTTGGGAATTGGCGGGGTTATCCTGTTGCCATGACTCATCAGAAGATGTTTAACGTAGAAATCTCCATATAAGCTTCAACAGGCTTCTTGCCATAAAGAGAGATTTCTCATTTGGAAGCAGCGTCGGATGGGCATGCCGTGGGCGCAGCAGATGTATCCATTCTGAAGTCTTATTATTGCTTTCTAAGTTATTCTGCTGTCATTGTGCACACAGGTCATATATTATTTATGAATTCTAATACTGTTATGAATAGCAGGACTCTTCATCTATTAGTCTGTTTAGGGCATTTGCTATTCAACTGTGTCCCAGAGATCTACTACTCTGGATCAGCTATCTCGACTATTGGTCCTGGATAGTTTAAGGTAAAGTATCTATTGGTTAGCTCCTCTTTAAAGGGGTACTCTGGTGGAAAACATTATTTTTTTAAATCAACTGGTGCCAGAAAGTTAAACAGATTTGTAAATTAGGAAGAAAAGTGCAGGAGCCAGCAGTATAATAAACTTCACCTTTATTCGTATTCCATAAAAAACTTCGACATTGGCGTCTCAAAGTACAAACGATAAAACCTCCTGGATAAGCAACATGACACGTTTCAGGTCATGTGACCTTTCATCAGATGCATGATGGGACTGGGAGGATAGGAAAGATTTATACCTAGCCAGGTGAGTCAGGTGAAATACATCTGCTAATCACTATTCGAAAAAAGAAATTTCTACTATCATGCAACAATTTTACTAATGCAATATAATATCAGATTTTAAATTAAGACCATGAGGTTGGAATGTGCGTAACGCATATATCCAAGAGATTTCTCTATTATGTAAAGCTTTAAGTCTATCTCCACCTCTTTCTGGTTGTCGAACAATTTCGATGCCACAAAATTCAAAGTCGGACACTTTATCGTTTGTACTTTGAGACGCCAATGTCAAAGTTTTACATGGAATACAAATAAAGGTGAAGTTTATTATACCACTGGCTCCTGCACTTTTCTTCCTGAACTGTAGGTATTCCTGTCGCGCTAAGAATCGTGGGAGCTGACAATCCTTGTTACTATACAAGATTTGTAAATTACTTCTATTAAAAATTCTTAATACTTCCAGTGCTTATCAGCTGATATATTCTTCAGAGGAAGTTGTGTAGTTTTTTCCAGTCTAACCACAGTGCTCTCTGCTGCCACCTCTGTCCATGTCAGGAACTGTCCAGAACAGGAGCAAATCCCCATAGCAAACCTCTCCTGCACTGGACACTTCCTGACATGGACAGAGGTGTCAACAGTGAGCACTGTGGTCAGACAGAAAAAAAAATTCAAAAAGAAAAGAACTTCCTGTGAAGCATACAGCAGCTGGTAAGTACTGGAAGGATTATGATTTTTTAATAGAAGTAATTTACAAATCTGTTTAACTTTCTTGCACCAGTTGATTTAAAATAAATTGTTTACCCGTTTAAAGGAGCACTTTCAGGGGAAAAAAATATTGTGTCCTGTTATAAAACACTGCGTACAGAATGAAAAAGCTTAAACTATAATCCACACAGAACTGCACAACCCAGGAAATTTACTCTTACCTTTATGAGCTAGTTATCGGCTCCATTCTCGTCCTGCCCTGGACCATGTGACTGGTGCTGCTACTCGTTAAAACTTACTGCAGGTTATATTTTCTCTATCACTATTAGTGTTGAGCGGCATAGGCCGTATTCGAATTCGTGAATATTCGCGAATATATGGACGAATATTCGTCATATATTCGCTAAATTTGCATATTCGTAATATTCGCGTTGTATTTTCGCGTATGTGAAAATTAGCATATATAAAAATTAGCATTATCAAAAATTTGCATATGCGGAAATTAGCATATGCTAATTTTCCCATATGCGAAAGTTCGCACGCCAGTCTCACACAGTAGTATTAGAGCCTTCTTTAGACCACACAAGCTGGAAGCAGAGAGGGATGATCACTGTGATGTGTACTGTGAAAAAAAAAAAAAAAAAAAAAACAGAATATTCGTAATTACAAATATATAGTGCTATGTTCGCGAATATTCGCAAATTCGCGAATATGCGATATTCGCAAATAAAATTTGCATTGCGAATATTCGCGAGCAACACTAATCACTATTCATTCCACTGCTTCTTGCTGGAGTCAACAGAAGTTTCAGCAAATCTGATCACCAATTGTATGGTCCATAAGGCACTAATAAATGAACTATCTACACAACATAATAACACTGGTGTCTCTTTAAAAATCCCTGGGTTATGCAGTTCTGTGTGAATTATGGTGTTTACTTTTTGAGTCTATAACTAGTGTTTCTCTAGTTTTTTTTCTAGTTTTTCCCTTAAGTCCTAGTCATTGTTTTTGCCATTAAGAGTTAATCCAGGGTTTTCATTGGAATATTTGCAGAGACAGTGAGGTTAGTGAGTTAAAGGGGTATTCCAGGATTTTTTTTTTTATTTGACTATGCTACAGGGGCTGTAAAGTTAGTGTAGTTCATAATACACCCCAATATTTATTTTTAACAGCATACAAAATTACTGTTGTCTCGGATTTTTCCCAGCTTGCAATGCGGCCGGGACCTGACATCACTAGTCAGCTGATGACAGGGAGCCTTTCTGCTTCAATGGGTGGAGCGATCGCTTGGTGGGAGAGAGATCAATCTGCAACTAATGCAACAGCTGTAGGCACCCTGATTGAAAACCACAGGTCTTTTGAATGGATGCAGCTAATTTATGTTTCAATGGGTGGGGTTGACTGATATGTGGGAGGGAGGAAAATGGAATTGTGGGATTTGTAGTAAAAAAAAAGAAAAGTCAAACAGGAAATACAAGTTCACAAAAAGCCACAGTGTTATGGTAATCTCACAACATTGCCATTTGGCCCCTAGAAAAGCGCAGATCGTTCGTAAGCATGTCCATTACTGTCTGCCAGGGACGTACTAAAATCCCCTTATGGTGGAGAACTCCTTTAATATTTGCTTTGTATATTTTGCTTGAGACTGCCTGAGGGTATCTGAGTAATTGGAGCCACAGTTAGGACCCAGAAAAGGCGATTTCTCTAGACTAAGCACAGTTCCACCATCTAGTGATGCCATATATATGAATTTATATATATGTGAATTAACCCATAACATTAATCTCTATAAATATAAATAGGGTTGACTTTTCTAACATCTTTGGTTCATTGTTTTGACAGAAACTAGACCCAAAAAAGATCCTTTGGTGCGCTTTTTGGCTCCAATTAAGATAACATTTTCATAAAATACATGAACATTGAAGTCAGTATCATACAGTTCAAGGTGTCTGATCGCGGGGGTCCCACAGCTTGGACCCCCCCCCATTTCTGTGCAGCACCCAGGGTTCATTTAGAAGGCTGGGTTTGGGTGGCGTGGGTCGTGACATCACAGGCACGCTCCTTGTGATGTCATGCTACCTCAATGCAAGTCTATGGGAGGGGGCGTGGCAGCTGCCACGCCCCCTCCCACAGACTTGCATTGAGGGGGCATGGTGTGACATCACACCATCACACCACCGCCCGCTCCAAGCTTTTGGAACAAAATGTTCTGAACATTGGGGCAGCAGAGTACCCCTTTAAGCCTGTTTAAAAGAGATACAAGATGATTGAAGTCAATGGAAACCTCTGCAGAAACAATGAAGCCTTAGAGAGTCCATGGGCCTTCAAACAGTCATACTGTGTCTTCTTATGATAGATGAAGCTAGAAGTAGAATCACCCTTTAAATTTACATTCCAAATATAGACGACAAGACAGCACTCACCATACAACGAGGCTTTATTGTAGCATACCGGTGGTGACAAGCGGATACAGGTGGAGGGGCGGGGGGCAAGATCGGGACAGACTGTTTCACGCCGTCAGAGCGCTTCTACAAGCTGGTGTGCCTTATGAGAGCTGTGAAGGCGTGAAACAGTCTGTCCCAGTCTTGCCCCCCGGCTCCACCGATGTATCCGCTTGTCACCACCGATATGCTTCAATAAAGCCTCGTTGTATGGTGAGTGCTGTCCTGTCGTCTATATTTGGAATGTATATTGAACTATATCGGGCATGGCCCCCGCCGATTTCATCTCTAGTCTGGGTGTTACTGCCGCACCACTCCGCTATTTATATGCCCACAGCCTTAGTTCTGCATGTGCCGGACCAATCCACTCTCCTTCTGTTTAAACCCTTTAAACTTAGATGCTAGTTTACAATCATTTTTCAATCCCAGAAATTATTTTGTTTGTTTATTACTATTTGTATAAGCAAACATTCATTAAATAAGTCAGACTTCAGATGTGGATTTTACATCTACGGGTTCAGTGAAGTATTTTAATGGATCCTCAGCCGATCCCAACGCCAAACCTAAGTCTGGGGTGACAGTAAACAATCCGCTCTTTATCATCTGCTCTAATTGGTTCTGTCAGCGACAAATTACATCCGCCGAACCGGTGACACGGTGACAGAGGTTACGACGGGAGCAGAGGTGAAGTAAATAGACGGCTGTCACTGTGACAGCTCCAGAGTAATAAAGTGACAAACAAGTAGAATAACTGCAAAGTATTTGTCTATAAACAGAGTAGAGACGGCTGCTCACGGACTAGGAAACATAAAACAAGTGCAACACCTGTAATAGCTGCAAGAGCAAAAATTGTAATTCATAGTAAAGGTGTGTAACATTATTCTACATGGTCCCAAAAGAAATAAAGAGCATATAAGACAAGAAAATATATAATATTTACGACGGCAACATCAATGCTGGAGACATAATATAATTGTGCTGTATAATGTTATGGTGCCATATAAATACATATTCATTATAACTCAGGATCAGAAAAATAAAGGTAAGTATTTACCACAAGATATAACTCAGGATCAGTACAGGATAAGTAATGTAATATATGTACACAGTGACCTCGCCAGCAGAATAGTGAGCACAGCTCTGGAGTATAATACAGGATATAACTCAGGATCAGTACAGGATAAGTAATGTAATGTATGTACACTGTGACACCACCAGCAGAATAGTGAGTGCAGCTCTGGAGTATAATACAGGATATAACTCAGGATCAGTACAGGATAAGTAATGTAATGTATGTACACAGTGACACCACCAGCAGAATAGTGAGTGCAGCTCTGGAGTATAATACAGGATATAACTCAGGATCAGTACAGGATAAGTAATGTAATGTATGTACACAGTGACCTCACCAGCAGAATAGTGAGTACAGCTCTGGAGTATAATACAGGATATAACTCAGGATCAGTACAGGATAAGTAATGTAATGTATGTACACAGTGACCTCACCAGCAGAATAGTGAGTACAGCTAGAAGTATAATACAGGATATAACTCAGGATCAGTACAAGATAAGTAATGTAATGTATGTACACAATGACCTCACCAGCAGAATAGTGAGTACAGCTCTGGAGTATAATACAGGATATAACTCAGGATCAGTACAGGATAAGTAATGTAATGTATGTACACAATGACCTCACCAGCAGAATAGTGAGTACAGCTCCCCCCCTAGAGTGTAAGCAGAAGTTGGAACTTTCTACAATGTGTCACATAGATATGACATTGTTTTTTCAGTTTATTCTTTTAACTGTAAATACATATCTGATTCCAGGCATCAGTGACATTTTATAATCCATCCTGGCCTCTTCTGGACTCTGTTTTCTGATTAGATATGGTCTTGGCATTTTTTGTGGCACCACACATCAATCTAAGGAGACAGTTCTCCCTACATAAAATACATCAGGCCAATATAATCACCTACTCAAGGCAAGAAAGGGAATTTAACATCAGCGATAAAATGTATCAAAGGTTAGAAGAAAGGTATGTGTGAGAATGTGTCTGACAGCTAATCCCTTTTATTCCAGCTGTTACATGTCTTGTATACTACACAGCCCTGTTATTTGTCTATGCATGTAGTCTCAGCATCATATGTGTCCTTAAAGGGGTACTCCGCTGCTCAGCGTTTGAAACAAACTGTTCCGAAAGCTGGAGCCGGACCCGGGAGCTTGTGACACCATAGCCTTGCACGTCATGACGTCACGCCCCACCCCCTCAATGCAAGTCTATGGGAGGGGGTATGACGGCTCCAGCGTTCGGAACAGTTTTTTCCAAACGCTGAGCAGCGGAGTACCCCGCTATTTTATATATAGAAAATAATATATATAGAAAATGAATGAACCTCCCTTATTTGACAAATGTAAATACGTTCACACTATGGAATTCCCACGGAATTCCGCGTTGTGAACCTAACATTAGTGTGAATCGGTCTCCATGAGAATTTCAGCGGCGGATAATTCCACCGCTGAAATTGAACATGTTCATTCTTTGCGCGGATTCCGCGAGCTCTGCACAGCCATCAATGGTGACAGCTCAGTGCCCCGCAGCCCTAGCGCCGAAGTATTTTCGGTTTCGGCCACCAGACGGAGTCTCTGCTCGCTGAATTCAGCGAGCGGAGATTCCGCAGTGTGAACGCCCCCTAATAAGAAGTTAAGTGGTGGTGCACAGCATTACATCTTACCTTACTTCTGCATAAGGCATCACTACTTACTGAGCAGGAGCTGGGACTATCAAAATGACAGGAGTCCCTGATCTCTATGTATGGTCCCCAGAGCCCCATACTAGGAAGCCAAGAAAGTAACTTTAGCTTAAAAATATTCAACTTTTTAATGTCTTTATTAATCGTCTCTACTGAACATAGAAGAAACATTTCAGATGTTCAAGTTAAATATCTATTACTATCAAACCTCAAAACGTACTGGAAACTGATTTTTGCAAATATCAGAATATTGGTACAATTTACTCCTTTAAACTGGTACACATGACTTGCATCACATTTATTATGTGTTTTAGACACTGTTTTGCAAGGGGTTTAACTATGTTGGAAAGGAGAAGGGCTTCATTTAGACAGAAGCTATTCTTACCTCTCACTTGGTCCCTGTAGCTTTCGGTATTGCTGATCCTGGTCTCTGCTGTGCTCCACTTTCTGGTGCTGAGGCCTTGCACGTCTGAGTGCCGCTCAGCCAGTCATTGGCTAAGACTGGACACTGTTGTGACCATTGATTGGCTGAGCGGCACTCTGAACTATTGGGTCCTAGCACCAAGAAGTGGAGTAGAGTGGAGACCAGAGCTGCAACACCAGAGGGAACCAAGTGAGAGGTAAGTGTATAAATATATATATATATATATATATATATATATATATATATATATGTATTTCTTTTTAAAGCCTGGGCATGTGTGTGTGTGTGTATGTATATATATATATGTATATATATATATATATATATATATATATATATATAATCCAAGAGAAATCAGGGTTCAGCACTCGGCACTATCTGACTATTGCACGTGTCAATACCAGCCTGGCATGGCTGGAAAAAAGTCCATAGCAGCAATGAGACACAGCAAATAAGGCGTCAGAGATCCGGGATATTAAGGAATGGCTTCTGAGTTTATTCCACAAAGTGAATGTGCAACGTTTCGGTGTAAAGCCTTTATCAAGCCTTTACACCGAAACGTTGCACATTAACTTTGTGGAATAAACTCAGAAGCCATTCCTTAATATCCCGGATCTCTGATGCCTTATTTGCTGGGTCTCATTGCTGATATATATATATATATATATATATATATATATATATATATATATATATAAAAACAACAACAAAATCCAAAACGTTCTAAAATGTTGGTTCAAATTCCACTTCAGATTAAGACATTTTATTAGTAACTAAAATTTAGACAAATATGTCTAAAAAAAAAAAATATGTCGAATTTGTCAAATTTCCTAAGCCATTATTATGAATAGCCCTATTCAGACATATTCTATGCAAAAAATATTATTAGTGTTACAGTATTAGCAAATCTGCCCAATGTATCCATTCTGAAAAACTTGGATTGGGAAGAGCTGTATATCCAGAAATCTATACTAGACTTCACTGTTATGGTAAAGGATGTGTGTCCAGAGACTGGTATCCAGCTGCGTCCTGTGGCATAGCGATGGCTCCGATAGACAATAGATGTCTCTGTGATAACAATAATAAGGTCTGTAATTTGACATTGGAGACGGGTTCATCAAATATTTAGAGGTTTTTGTATTCGAGGAATGAGCCAAAAATAGACGTCTTAAGTGGAAAAAGAGATGGGATTAAAGTGAGTTGCCTGAATTTGGGTTTTATATGTTTAGAAAAGTATGTTCAATTAATTCCTTTCTGCTGTAAGGTAAGTATGAATGTTTGGGGAATGTGTCATCTGGAAATAAATCTAGTTATTATGTAAAACATATTTTTTTTAAGAATATACCATTTGTATGGCCACCATACTGTATTAAGGAGGTGAGTACCCCAAAAGGTAAGGAAAGACTATTCAGAGACCAAGTTGGCAGTAGGGTGGGCTCTTATTCTTTCTTCCTTTATTTACCGCTGGGTATCATTCTGAATTATGTGACACTTTTAGTTTCTTATTGAGAATAATTAAAGGTTAGGTCTTAATACTTTATACTTTTTTTGCCAAATGTGAATGTAGATGTAAATGAGGAAATAGGTGCAAGTTAGGAAACAATTAAAACATAAATATTTCATGAATTGACACATGAAAACAAGACCAAAGAGTCTCAAAACCTGCCAAAAAAAAAAAACAGCACAATTAGCTTGATAAAGTTGCACCATAAAGGGCATTGGCATAAATCTTATTACCCATTCTACAAAACATGTTATGTATCCTATATGAAGATCTCCATAAAAAAAGACAAACAACAATGGCCAAATTGCAGATTTTTTTTGTTCATGCAACCTTCGGAAAAAAAAAAAAATATGCAATTTGAAATGGTTCGATGCAAACTGCAGTTTCCATTGCAAAAAATAAACCCTGAACACAATAAAAAAAACTCCCATAAAGCTGATTTACTGTTTCTTTTTTGTTCCTCCCAAAAGTGATAACATGTACACCAAAACTAAGCCATTAGTGTTGAGTGAACTGGGTTCGGTCAGAAATTTAGGAAATGTTTGGTTTGGCGCGAATGAAAACATTGGTTCGTTCACTTTGCAGAACCTGCTAACAAACAGTAAGCTGGGGAGGCTTTATGTCTGAACTGAAGAATCTTTCACTAATCTTCAACAGCAAACCAACAGTGCTATGCACAGCATTGACTTGCTGCTATTTGCCGAGTGTTATGGGGTTTCCCAAGCAGAAGCAGAAAGTTTTTCTGGCTTTAATAACCTTTCCATCACCGTCTGCTGGCAAAGACAAAACGTTTTGGCACATAGCCAGAAAAACTTTCGGTTTCTGTTTAGGAAACACTGGAGCTGTTGGCAATTGGCAGCTGGCCAACACTGTGTAAAGAAGCATTGGCTTGTTGTGTAAGACTGGGGAAGGAGTATCCTGATCAGATGCAGTACACCTGGCCCAAAAAATCTATTAAAACTAATATAAAATAACATCAGGTTACATTAGTTCTGTCAGAAGCATTTTTTTGTTAAGTTTAGGCCAAAGCAGCAGAACCAATTACATTTTTTTTTTTTTTTTTTTGCTCATCTCTACAAGTCCTGATATGGCATTATTAGTGGAAAATTTAAAAGTTTTGTCTCTGGAGACCCAATAGCTGTGTCCTCAATAGCTGTAATCCCAAAAACAACAACAAATCACGATTTCAATGATCATCTTTTCCATCTGATACAAGTTAAATCATTAAAAGAGAACATCCAAATACTTAAAGGGGTACTCCGGCCATAATACATCTTATCCCCTATCCAATTCATAGGGGACAAGATGTATGACCTTGGGGGTCCTGCCACTGGGGACCCCCACAATCTGTCATTCCGCACCCACCTTTGTGAGCTCGCAACAGCACTGGAGGCTCCAAGTGTGAAGCGTGATGACCACGGGGCCAGAGAAGCATGATGTCACAACTCCGCCCCCGTGTGACATCACACCCCACCCCCTCAATGGAAGTCTATGGGAGGGGGTGTGACATCACAATACTCCGGCCCTGTGGTCGTCATGCCTCACACTCGGAGCCTCCAGCACTGCTGAGAGCTAACAAAGGTGGGTGTGGAATGACGGATAGAGAATAAGATGTATTTGTTACGCCGAGCGCTCCGGGTCCCCGCTCCTCCCCGGAGCGCTCGCTTCACTCCCTCCGCTGCAGCGCTCCGGTCACGTCCTCTGACCCGGGGCGCTGCGATCCTGCTGCCAGCCGGGATGCGATTCGCGATGCGGGTAGCGCCCGCTCGCGATGCGCACCCCGGCTCCCCTACCTGACTCGCTCCCCGTCTGTTCTGTCCCGGCGCGCGCGGCCCCGCTCCCTAGGGCGCGCGCGCGCCGGGTCTCTGCGATTTAAAGGGCCACTGCGCCGCTGATTGGCGCAGTGGTTCCAATTAGGGTTTTCACCTGTGCACTTCCCTATATTACCTCACTTCCCTTGCACTCCCTTGCCGGATCTTGTTGCCTTAGTGCCAGTGAAAGCGTTCCTTGTGTGTTCCTTGCCTGTGTTTCCAGACCTTCTGCCGTTGCCCCTGACTACGATCCTTGCTGCCTGCCCCGACCTTCTGCTACGTCCGACCTTGCTTCTGCCTACTCCCTTGTACCGCGCCTATCTTCAGCAGCCAGAGAGGTGAGCCGTTGCTAGTGGATACGACCTGGTCACTACTGCCGCAGCAAGACCATCCCGCTTTGCGGCGGGCTCTGGTGAAAACCAGTAGTGGCTTAGAACCGGTCCACTAGCACGGTCCACGCCAATCCCTCTCTGGCACAGAGGGTCCACTACCTGCCAGCCGGCATCGTGACAGTAGATCCGGCCATGGATTCCGCTGAAGTTCCTCTGCCAGTTGTCGCTGACCTCACCACGGTGGTCGCCCAGCAGTCACAACAGATAGCGCAACAAGGCCAACAGCTGTCTCAACTGACCGTTATGCTACAACAGTTGCTACCACAGCTTCAGCAGTCATCTCCTCCGCCAGCTCCTGCACCTCCTCCGCAGCGAGTGGCCGCTCCTGGGATACGCTTATCCTTGCCGGATAAATTTGATGGGGACTCTAAGTTTTGCCGTGGCTTTCTTTCCCAATGTTCCCTGCATCTGGAGATGATGTCGGACCTGTTTCCCACTGAAAGGTCTAAGGTGGCTTTCGTAGTCAGTCTTCTGTCCGGAAAAGCCCTGTCATGGGCCACACCGCTCTGGGACCGCAATGACCCCGTCACTGCCTCTGTACACTCCTTCTTCTCGGAAATCCGAAGTGTCTTTGAGGAACCTGCCCGAGCCTCTTCTGCTGAGACTGCCCTGTTGAACCTGGTCCAGGGTAATTCTTCCGTTGGCGAGTATGCCGTACAATTCCGTACACTTGCTTCAGAATTGTCCTGGAATAATGAGGCCCTCTGCGCGACCTTCAAAAAAGGCCTATCCAGCAACATTAAAGATGTTCTGGCCGCACGAGAAATTCCTGCTAATCTACATGAACTTATTCACCTAGCCACTCGCATTGACATGCGTTTTTCTGAAAGGCGTCAGGAACTCCGCCAAGATATGGACTCTGTTCGCACGAGGCGTTTCGTCTCCTCGGCTCCTCTCTCCTCTGGTCCCCTGCAATCTGTTCCTGTGCCTCCCGCCGTGGAGGCTATGCAGGTCGACCGGTCTCGCCTGACACCTCAAGAGAGGACACGACGCCGTATGGAGAACCTCTGCCTGTACTGTGCTAGTACCGAACACTTCCTGAGGGATTGTCCTATCCGTCCTCCCCGCCTGGAAAGACGTACGCTGACTCCGCACAAAGGTGAGACAGTCCTTGATGTCTACTCTGCTTCTCCACGTCTTACTGTGCCTGTGCGGATGTCTGCCTCTGCCTTCTCCTTCTCTACAGTGGCCTTCTTGGACTCTGGATCTGCAGGAAATTTTATTTTGGCCTCTCTCGTCAACAGGTTCAACATCCCAGTGACCAGTCTCGCCAGACCCCTCTACATCAATTGTGTAAATAATGAAAGATTGGACTGTACCATACGTTTCCGCACGGAGCCCCTTCTTATGAGCATCGGATCTCATCATGAGAGGATTGAACTTTTGGTCCTCCCCAATTGCACCTCGGAGATTCTCCTTGGACTTCCCTGGCTTCAACTTCATTCCCCAACCCTGGATTGGTCCACTGGGGAGATCAAGAGTTGGGGGTCCTCTTGTTCCAAGAACTGTCTAAAACCGGTTCCCAGTAACCCTTGCCGTAACTCTGTGGTTCCTCCAGTAACCGGTCTCCCTAAGGCCTATATGGACTTCGCGGATGTTTTCTGCAAAAAACAAGCTGAGACTCTACCTCCTCACAGGCCTTATGATTGCCCTATCGACCTCCTCCCGGGTACTACTCCACCCCGGGGCAGAATTTATCCTCTCTCTGCCCCAGAGACTCTTGCCATGTCCGAATACGTCCAGGAGAATCTAAAAAAGGGCTTTATCCGTAAATCCTCCTCTCCTGCCGGAGCCGGATTTTTCTTTGTGTCCAAAAAAGATGGCTCCCTACGTCCTTGCATTGACTACCGCGGTCTTAATAAAATCACGGTTAAGAACCGCTACCCCTTACCCCTCATCTCTGAACTCTTTGATCGCCTCCAAGGTGCCCACATCTTCACTAAATTGGACTTAAGAGGCGCCTATAACCTCATCCGCATCAGAGAGGGGGACGAGTGGAAAACGGCATTTAACACCAGAGATGGACACTTTGAGTATCTGGTCATGCCCTTTGGACTGTGCAATGCCCCTGCCGTCTTCCAAGACTTTGTCAATGAAATTTTTCGTGATCTGTTATACTCCTGTGTTGTGGTATATCTGGACGATATCCTAATTTTTTCTGCCAATCTAGAAGAACACCGCCAGCATGTCCGTATGGTTCTTCAGAGACTTCGTGACAACCAACTCTATGCCAAAATTGAGAAATGTCTGTTTGAATGCCAATCTCTTCCTTTTCTAGGATATTTGGTCTCTGGCCAGGGACTACAGATGGATCCAGACAAACTCTCTGCCGTCTTAAATTGGCCACGCCCCTCCGGACTCCGTGCTATCCAACGCTTTTTGGGGTTCGCCAATTATTACAGGCAATTTATTCCACATTTTTCTACCATTGTGGCTCCTATCGTGGCTTTAACCAAGAAAAATGCTGATCCCAAGTCCTGGCCTCCTCAAGCAGAAGACTCCTTTAAACGACTCAAGTCTGCCTTTTCTTCGGCTCCCGTGCTCTCCAGACCTGACCCTTCCAAACCCTTCCTATTGGAGGTTGATGCCTCCTCAGTAGGAGCTGGAGCTGTTCTTCTACAAAAAAATCCTTCCGGGCATGCTGTCACTTGTGGTTTTTTCTCTAGGACCTTCTCTCCAGCGGAGAGGAACTACTCCATCGGGGATCGAGAGCTTCTAGCCATTAAATTAGCACTTGAGGAATGGAGGCATCTGCTGGAGGGATCAAGATTTCCTGTTATTATCTACACCGACCACAAGAACCTCTCCTACATCCAGTCGGCCCAACGGCTGAATCCTCGCCAGGCCCGGTGGTCTCTGTTCTTTGCCCGATTTAATTTTGAGATTCACTTTCGTCCTGCCGATAAGAACATTAGGGCCGATGCTCTCTCTCGTTCCTCGGATGCCTCAGAAGTTGATCTCCCTCCGCAACATATCATTCCACCTGACTGCCTGATCTCCACTTCTCATGCCTCCATCAGGCAGACTCCTCCAGGAAAGACCTTTGTTTCTCCACGCCAACGCCTCGGAATCCTCAAATGGGGTCACTCCTCCCATCTCGCAGGTCATGCGGGCATCAAGAAATCTGTGCAACTCATCTCCCGCTTCTATTGGTGGCCGACTCTGGAGACGGATGTTGGGGACTTTGTGCGAGCCTGCACTATCTGTGCCCGGGATAAGACTCCTCGCCAGAAGCCCGCTGGTTTTCTTCATCCTCTGCCTGTCCCCGAACAGCCTTGGTCTCTGATTGGTATGGATTTTATTACTGATTTACCCCCTTCCCGTGGCAACACCGTTATTTGGGTGGTCGTTGATCGATTCTCCAAAATGGCACATTTCATCCCTCTTCCTGGTCTTCCTTCTGCGCCTCAGTTGGCTAAACAATTTTTTGTACACATTTTTCGTCTTCACGGGTTGCCTACGCAGATTGTCTCGGATAGAGGGGTCCAATTCGTGTCTAAATTCTGGAGGGCTCTCTGTAAACAACTCAAGATTAAATTAAATTTTTCCTCTGCATATCATCCCCAGTCCAATGGACAAGTAGAAAGAATTAACCAGATCCTGGGTGATTATTTGCGACATTTTGTTTCCTCCCGCCAGGATGACTGGGCAGATCTCCTTCCATGGGCCGAATTTTCGTATAACTTCAGGGTCTCTGAATCTTCCTCCAAATCCCCATTTTTCGTGGTGTACGGCCGTCACCCTCTTCCCCCCCTCCCTACCCCCTTGCCCTCTGGTCTGCCCGCTGTGGATGAAATTTCTCGTGACCTTTCCATTATATGGAGAGAGACCCAAAATTCTCTCTTACAGGCTTCTTCACGCATGAAGAGGTTCGCGGATAAGAAAAGAAGAGCTCCCCCCGTTTTTTCCCCTGGAGACAAGGTATGGCTCTCCGCTAAATATGTCCGCTTCCGTGTCCCTAGCTACAAGTTGGGACCACGCTATCTTGGTCCTTTCAAAATTTTGTGTCAAATTAATCCTGTCTCTTATAAACTTCTTCTTCCTCCTTCTCTTCGTATCCCTAATGCCTTTCACGTCTCTCTTCTCAAACCACTCATCCTCAACCGTTTTTCTCCCAAATCTGTTCCTCCCACTCCTGTTTCCGGCTCCTCGGACGTCTTCTCGGTCAAGGAAATTTTGGCTGCCAAAAAGGTCAGAGGGAAAAATTTTTTTTTAGTAGACTGGGAGGGTTGTGGTCCTGAAGAGAGATCCTGGGAACCTGAGGACAACATCCTTGACAAAAGTCTGCTCCTCAGGTTCTCAGGCTCCAAGAAGAGGGGGAGACCCAAGGGGGGGGGTACTGTTACGCCGAGCGCTCCGGGTCCCCGCTCCTCCCCGGAGCGCTCGCTTCACTCCCTCCGCTGCAGCGCTCCGGTCACGTCCTCTGACCCGGGGCGCTGCGATCCTGCTGCCAGCCGGGATGCGATTCGCGATGCGGGTAGCGCCCGCTCGCGATGCGCACCCCGGCTCCCCTACCTGACTCGCTCCCCGTCTGTTCTGTCCCGGCGCGCGCGGCCCCGCTCCCTAGGGCGCGCGCGCGCCGGGTCTCTGCGATTTAAAGGGCCACTGCGCCGCTGATTGGCGCAGTGGTTCCAATTAGGGTTTTCACCTGTGCACTTCCCTATATTACCTCACTTCCCTTGCACTCCCTTGCCGGATCTTGTTGCCTTAGTGCCAGTGAAAGCGTTCCTTGTGTGTTCCTTGCCTGTGTTTCCAGACCTTCTGCCGTTGCCCCTGACTACGATCCTTGCTGCCTGCCCCGACCTTCTGCTACGTCCGACCTTGCTTCTGCCTACTCCCTTGTACCGCGCCTATCTTCAGCAGCCAGAGAGGTGAGCCGTTGCTAGTGGATACGACCTGGTCACTACCGCCGCAGCAAGACCATCCCGCTTTGCGGCGGGCTCTGGTGAAAACCAGTAGTGGCTTAGAACCGGTCCACTAGCACGGTCCACGCCAATCCCTCTCTGGCACAGAGGGTCCACTACCTGCCAGCCGGCATCGTGACAGTATTAGGGCCAGAGTACCCCTTTAAGGGAAGCTCCGTTTGTGAGTAATGGCAGTAAATGTTTTTTTATCAGCTGTTGTTTTTCCTTCTTTTTTTTATACATTTTTTTTTTTAAGATGTATTTGTGCATTTATAGAGGAGAAAAAAAAAAAACATCTTGTTTCCTGGTGTTATTGTGATCATTTGTCTACTTGTTTTAATGCTCTATTTTCATGTTTTTTTCTTTTAGAAAAAGTACATTCGGTTTTTCCACATCGTCATAAAATAATTGCAACAGGAACAGAGTTACAGAAGACTTCTGACCTTGTGGGAAACCTTTGCTTTTCGGGGTCAAGCCCTTCACAATAATTATGACTTGTGGTTGGCCATTTTGTTTTTCTTGCTAACATTCCTCAATTAAATATCTATTACAGGAGCCATAGACAGTAGTTACAGATTAAACATTGCCTTACAATAGTCACAAACCTACTATTGCCCTGTTCTTTGGGAGCTTCCTGGTTCATGAACAGAATTTGAAAGAGCGGTATGATTTCCTATGGGAGGAAGAGAGTGGCCTGCCACCAAAGATCATAGGATTAAGAAGGTTAGAATGTTCCGTTGTATGGTTTAACAGTCTTTTGGCAACTATATGGAGCAGTAGCTAATATTAAATGTTTTTTAAAGATGGAACTTGCCCTGTAGATTTACAAAACCAGTTGAAACAACATGTAATGGCAAACAAAAGTTTACCTCTCACCTTCAACCTGTCTTCCGCTGTCTTCAACCTGCGGACCTCCAGATGTTGCAAAACTACAACTCCCAGCATGCGCGGACAGCCATCGGCTGTCCGGGCATGCTGGGAGTTGTAGTTTTGAAATCTCTGGAGGTCCGCAGGTTGAAGACCACTGTGGCCTTCGTCATCATCCAGACCCCCCTTTAGTTTTCTACTCACCTCCCCCCGGCGGGAAGTTAGGGTGAGCTGGTCCAGGCCATCTATGCTGCAGGGACCATCCGGTGGGAGGGTTAGTCGTTCCGGGCTGTTTATTTTCACCGGGGGGAGCCTCTTCTCCGCGCTCCAGTTATGTAGAAACTGTTACAGTAAATGCAGTTATTGTGCATTTTTACACTATTACAATTCATCCCGCAATGCATGCTTTTATCTTATATCATTCTGAATACATAGAAACAAAGTTTATGGCGGTACTGAAATCTATTTTGGTGTCTCTGCTCCCCTGATATTGTATTGTTCGGCCTAATTCAGCCCAATTGTTAGTTTGCTGATCGGGACCCAAGTTTGTCTGACTGAGAGCGATAAATCTGCACCGCTATAAATCTTTAAGCTGGATGTATCCGCTCGTGAATGTGACAGGAATGCTGCCGCTTGAATTCCCCGCTTCTGCTGCCTATATGTCTCTGGAACTTTTTTTTGAAAAAAAAAAATTGATTTAATTTTCCCTTCCAGTCTTTTTCATATAAAAATAAGAATAGACTGAGGGAAGATCAGAAGGGAATGCCCATCAATTGGGATCATTATTTAGGTGAAATCTGTCAATATGAAGAATTATACGTTTTTTATGAGACTTGTTGAATTCTGGATGTAAATTTGAGTGATAAAAAAATTTGTATCCAGAATTTATAAAGAATTGTATTATATCATCATTTGATGTGGTTGGGAAGTATTCATTGTAAAATAATGTTATGGGGGAGCAACTTAGTAAACACGATGAGGAAGAGGAATTTATTAGAGATAAAACCTGGGATGACATCAAAAGATGCTGAATGGACCGAAATGTTGTGAAAGTGCAGAAGGTGTTATAGGAGGACTGACTGTAATAAAAGATTTACACAAGTCTGCAAGTAATAGGGGAAGGAAAGAATGAAGGGAGGGAGGGCTGGGAAGGAAGGAAGGAGAAAAAGAAGGAAGGAAGGAGGAGAAAAAGAAGGAAGGACGGAGGAGAAAAAGAAGGAAGGAAGGAGAAAAAGAAGGAAGGAAGGAGGAGAAAAAGAAGGAAGGAAGGAGGAAAAGAAGGAAGGAAGGAGGAGAAAATGAAGGAAGGAAGGAGAAAAAGAAGGAAGGAAGGAGAAAAAGAAGGAAGGAAGGAGGAAAAGAAGGAAGGAAGAAGGAGAAAATGAAGGAAGGAAGGAGAAAAAGAAGGAAGGAAGGAGAAAAAGAAGGAAGGAAGGAGGAGAAAATGAAGGAAGGAAGGAGGAGAAAAAGAAGGAAGGAAAGAGAAAAAGAAGGAAGGAAGGAGAAAAAGAAGGAAGGAAGGAGGAGAAAAAGAAGGAAGGAAGGAGGAGAAAAGGAAGGAAGGAGGAGAAAAAGAAGGAAGGAAGGAGGAAAAGAAGGAAGGAAGGAGGAGAAAATGAAGGAAGGAAGGAGGAGAAAAGGAAGGAAGGAGGAGAAAAAGAAGGAAGGAAGGAGGAGAAAATGAAGGAAGGAAGGAGAAAAAGAAGGAAGGAAGGAGAAATAGAAGGAAGGAAGGAGGAGAAAATGAAGGAAGGAAGGAGGAGAAAAAGAAGGAAGGAAGGAGAAAAAGAAGGAAGGAAGGAGGAGAAAAGGAAGGAAGGGAGGAGGAAAAGAAGGAAGGAAGGAGGAGAAAAAGAAGGAAGGAAGGAGGAAAAGAAGGAAGGAAGGAGGAGAAAATGAAGGAAGGAAGGAGAAAAAGAAGGAAGGAAGAAGGAGAAAAAGAAGGAAGGAAGAAGGAGAAAAGGAAGAAAGAAGGAGAAAAAGAAGGAAGAAGGAGAAAAAGAAGGAAGGAAGGAGAAAAAGAAAGAAGGAGAAAATGAAGGAAGGAAGGAGAAAAAGAATGAAGGAAGGAAGAAGAAGAAAAAGAAGGAAGGAAGAAGTAGAAATAGAAGGAAGGAAGGAGAAAAAGAAGGAAGGAAAAAAGAAAGAAGGAAGAAGGAGAAAAAGAAGGAAGGAAGAAGGAAAAAATGAAGAAAGGAAAAAAAGAAGGAAGGAAGAAGGAGAAAAAGAAGGAAGGAAGAAGGAGAAAAAGAAGGAAGGAAGAAGGAGAAAAAGAAGGAAGGAAGAAGGAGAAAATGAAGGAAGGAAGAAGGAGAAAAAGAAGGAAGGAAGAAGGAGAAAATGAAGGAAGAAGGATAAAAAGAAGGAAGGAAAAACCTGAGATGACATCATCAGCTGCTCAATGGACCGAAATGTCGTGAAAGTGCAGAAGGAGATAATGAAGGAAGGAAGAAGGAGAAAAAGAAGGAAGGAAAAAAGAAGGAAGGAAGAAGGAGAAAAAGAATCAAGGAAGAAGGAGAAAAAGAAGGAAGGAAGAAGGAGAAAAATAAGGAAGGAAGAAGGAGAAAAAGAAGGAAGGAAGGAAGGAGAAAAAGAAGGAAGGAAGAAGGAGAAAATGAAGGAAGAAGGAGAAAAAGAAGGAAGGAAAAATGTAGAAGGCAGGAAGGAGGGTAGAAATATATAGACGGGAAGGAAGAAAGTAAAAATTAGGCAGGAAGAAAGATAGACAGATGGGAAGGAAGAAAGAAGGAAGGGAAGGAAAGATAGATTAGGAAGGCTGAAAGATATACAGACGAATGATGGAAGGAATGAGAAATTATGGAGGTAGAAAGAGAGACAAGAGGGAAGAAAGGAACAAAGGAGAAATTAAGTAGGTACTTAGACAGAGAAAACAGGAATTAAAAGGGGTACTCCGGTGGAAAACATTTTCTTTTTAAATCAAATGGTGCCAGAAAGTTAAACAGATTTGTAAATTACTTCTATTAAAAAATCTTTAACCTTCCAGTACTTATAAGCAGCTGTATGCTACAGAGTAAATTCTTTACTTTTTGAATTTCTTTTTTTGTGTTGTCCACAGTGTTCTCTGCTGACACCTCTGTCTGTGTCAGGAACTGTCCAGAGTAGAACAGGTTTGCTATGGGGATTTTCTCCTGCTCTGGACAGTTCCTGATATGCCCATCAGGTGTCAGCAGCGAGCACTGTGGCAAGACAGAGAAGAAATTAAAAAATAAAAGAATTTCCTCTGTAGCATGAAGCAGCTAAAAAGTCCTGGAAGGGTAAAAAAAAAATTATTTACAAATCTGTTTAACTTTCTGGCACCAGTTGATTTAAAAAAAAAAAATTTCCACCGGAGTACCCCTTTAAGAAAGGTAGGAAGGAGAAATCAGGAAGGTAGCTAGACAGACAGGAAGGAAGGAAGAAATGGAGGAGAAATTGGGTTGGTAGGAGGAAGGATTGAAAAATTAGGCAGGTAGATAGACAGAAAAGGAATTAAAAAAGGAAGGAAAGAAAGGTTTCTTCCAAAATCTATAGTCCATGGAACAGAACAAAGAAACCTTTCCCTTTTATAACAAGTGCAAACAAAAGTCAATGTGCAATTTGTGTCTTATATAAAGGCATTAAAAGACCTTCAACAGGAAATGTCATATACAGCATGATAAATAATTCACATTTGTTATCTCTTATGTATACAGGATATCTGCAGCGCTGATGTATTCAATGTTACCATACGATGCCCGGCTAGTAGTGTGAAAAAACATTCTGTCTATAGATATTGGCAGGGCAGAGGTCCCAGGGGCGCCCCCATCTGTGTATGTTACGCCTAGCGCTCCGGGTCCCCGCTCCTCCCCGGAGCGCTCACGGCGCCTTTCTCCCTGCAGCTCCCCGGTCAGCGCTGACCGGGAGCACTGCCCTGTCATGGCCGTTGGGGATGCGATTCGCACAGCGGGACGCGCCCGCTCGCGAATCGCATCCCAGGTCACTTACCCGTTCCCGTCTCCTGCGGTCATGTGCTGGCGCGCGCGGCTCCGCTCTCTAGGGCGCGCGCGCGCCAGCTCCCTGAGACTTAAAGGGCCAGTGCACCAATGATTGGTGCCTGGCCCAATTAGCTTAATTGGTTCCCATCTGTTTCCTGGCTATATCTAGTCTCCTCCCTTGCACTTCCTTGCCGGATCTTGTTGCCCTTGAGCCTAGTGAAAGCGTTTTTGTGTGTTTATACCCTGTGTACCAGAACTTTGCTATCTCCCCTGACTACGAACCTTGCCGCCTGCCCCCGACCTTCTGCTACGTCCGACTTTGCTTCTGCCTACTCCCTTGTACCTCGCCTATCTTCAGCAGCCAGAGAGGTGAGCCGTTGCTAGTGGATACGACCTGGTCACTACCGCCGCAGCAAGACCATCCCGCTTTGCGGCGGGCTCTGGTGAAAACCTGTAGTGTCTTAGAACCGGTCCACTAGCACGGTCCTCGCTATCCCTCTCTGGCACTGAGGATCCACTACCTGCCAGCCGGCATCGTGACAGTAGATCCGGCCATGGATCCCGCTGAAGTTCCTCTGCCTGTTGTCGCCGACCTCCCCACACTGGTCGCCCAGCAAGCCCGACAGATTGCCCAACAAGATCACCAGCTGTCGTACTTGACCACCATGACTCAGCAACTCCAGTCGCAGCTACAGCAGATTCAGTCTCAGCTACAGCAGCAGCAACCATCTCCTCCGCCAGCTCCTGCACCTCTTCCGCAGCGAGTGGCCACTCCTAGCCTCCGCCTGTCTTTGCCGGACAAATTTAATGGGGACTCTAAGTTTTGCCGTGGCTTTCTTTCCCAATGTTCCCTGCATCTGGAGATGATGTCGGATCAGTTTCCTACTGAAAGGTCTAAGGTGGCTTTCGTAGTCAGCCTTCTGTCTGGAAAAGCCCTGTCATGGGCCACACCGCTCTGGGACCGCGATGACCCTGTCACTGCCTCTGTACACTCCTTCTTCTCGGAAATTCGAAGTGTCTTTGAGGAACCTGCCCGAGCCTCTTCTGCTGAGACTGCCCTGCTGAACCTGGTCCAGGGTAATTCCTCCGTTGGCGAGTACGCCATACAATTCCGTACTCTTGCTTCTGAACTATCCTGGAATAATGAGGCTCTCTGCGCGACCTTTAAAAAAGGCCTATCCAGCAACATTAAGGATGTTCTGGCCGCACGAGAGACTCCTGCTAACCTGCATGAACTCATTCATCTAGCCACTCGCATTGACATGCGTTTTTCTGAGAGGCATCAAGAGCTCCGCCAGGAAAAGGACTTAGATCTCTGGACACCTCTCCCACAGTCTCCACTGCAATCTGCGCCTAGGCCTCCCGCCGAGGAGGCCATGCAAGTGGATCGGTCTCGCCTGACCCTGGAAGAGAGGAATCGCCGTAAGGAAGAGAATCTTTGTCTGTACTGTGCCAGTACTGAACATTTTTTGGTGGATTGCCCAATCCGTCCTCCACGTCTGGGAAACGCACGCTCGCACTCAGCTCTCGTGGGTGTGGCGTTTCTTGATGCCAAGTCGGCTTCTCCACGTCTCACGGTACCTGTTCGGATTTCCACTTCAGCCAGCTCTCCCCTCTCAGCCGTGGCCTGTCTGGACTCTGGAGCTTCTGGGAATTTTATTCGGGAGTCCTTTGTGAATAAATTCCATATTCCGGTGACCCGTCTTGTCAAGCCACTCCACATTTCCGCGGTCAACGGAGCCAGGTTGGACTGTACCATACGTTTCCGCACGGAGCCCCTTCTTATGAGCATCGGATCTCATCACGAGAGGATTGAACTTTTGGTCCTCCCCAATTTCACCTCGGAAATTCTCCTTGGACTTCCCTGGCTTCAACTTCATTCCCCAACCCTGGATTGGTCCACTGGGGAGATCAAGAGTTGGGGGTCCTCTTGTGCCAAGAACTGTCTAAAACCGGTTCCCAGTAACCCTTGCCGTAACTCTGTGGTTCCTCCTGTATCCGGTCCCCCTAAGGTCATTAAGGACTCTGCCTGCCACAGGAAATGCCCCTCCCCCCTCCCAGTTCCATCAGGCAAGCTTCTGTGTCCCCTCATGGCCCTCGTCCTGGTGTCACACTGCCCCGTGCCAGGTCTCGCCCTCTGCCCTCTCTCCCCATTCCTACTCCTGCGGTTCTGCCTGCCGTTGAGGAATCCCTCCATCCTTTCCCGGTGTCCTCATCCCAGGGGAGGCAGTTACCCGATAAAGAGAAGGGGAGACCTAAGGGGGGGGGGTACTGTTACGCCTAGCGCTCCGGGTCCCCGCTCCTCCCCGGAGCGCTCACGGCGCCTTTCTCCCTGCAGCTCCCCGGTCAGCGCTGACCGGGAGCACTGCCCTGTCATGGCCGTTGGGGATGCGATTCGCACAGCGGGACGCGCCCGCTCGCGAATCGCATCCCAGGTCACTTACCCGTTCCCGTCTCCTGCGGTCATGTGCTGGCGCGCGCGGCTCCGCTCTCTAGGGCGCGCGCGCGCCAGCTCCCTGAGACTTAAAGGGCCAGTGCACCAATGATTGGTGCCTGGCCCAATTAGCTTAATTGGTTCCCATCTGTTTCCTGGCTATATCTAGTCTCCTCCCTTGCACTTCCTTGCCGGATCTTGTTGCCCTTGAGCCTAGTGAAAGCGTTTTTGTGTGTTTATACCCTGTGTACCAGAACTTTGCTATCTCCCCTGACTACGAACCTTGCCGCCTGCCCCCGACCTTCTGCTACGTCCGACTTTGCTTCTGCCTACTCCCTTGTACCTCGCCTATCTTCAGCAGCCAGAGAGGTGAGCCGTTGCTAGTGGATACGACCTGGTCACTACCGCCGCAGCAAGACCATCCCGCTTTGCGGCGGGCTCTGGTGAAAACCTGTAGTGTCTTAGAACCGGTCCACTAGCACGGTCCTCGCTATCCCTCTCTGGCACTGAGGATCCACTACCTGCCAGCCGGCATCGTGACAGTGTATAGGATTCATGTATGGACAATTACTTTATTATATTGTAAATCTTCTCATCTAGACATTGCTGTGTGAAAAACCCCAGGAGAAAACATTGCATAATATGTTGGAAAAAAACAAACATATAACTTCACATTATATATAAAAAATACAATAAACAACTACACAACCATTGTAGAGATCAGACAAATATATTATAATACATGAAATACTGACAGTAAAGGCAATAATACTATTATATTATAAGCCATACATTATATTACATATAGGAGACAGTATTATAGTAGTTATATTCTTGTATATAGGAGACAGTATTATAGTAGTTATATTCTTGTATATAGGAGCAGTATTATAGTAGTTATATTCTTGTATATAGGAGCAGTATTATAGTAGTTATATTCTTGTATATAGGAGCAGTATTATAGTAGTTATTTTCTTGTATATAGGAGCAGCATTATAGTAGTTATATTCTTGTATATAGGAGCAGTATTATAGTAGTTATATTCTTGTATATAGGAGCAGTATTATAGTAGTTATATTCTTGTATATAGGAGCAGTATTATAGTAGTTATATTCTTGTATATAGGAACAGTATTATAGTAGTTATATTCTTGTATATAGGAGCAGTATTATAGTAGTTATATTCTTGTATATAGGAGCAGTATTATAGTAGTTATATTCTTGTATATAGGAGCAGTATTATAGTAGTTATATTCTTGTATATAGGAGCTGTATTATAGTACTTATATTCTTGTATATAGGAGCAGTATTATAGTAGTTATATTCTTGTATATAGGAGCTGTATAATAGTAGTTATATTGTTGTATATAGGAGCAGTATTATAGTACTTATATTCTTGTATATAGGAGGCAGTATTACAGTAGTTATATTCTTGTATATAGGAGCAGTATTATAGTACTTATATTCTTGTATATAGGAGCAGTATTATAGTAGTTATATTCTTGTATATAGGAGCTGTATAATAGTAGTTATATTGTTGTATATAGGAGCAGTATTATAGTAGTTATATTCTTGTATATAGGAGCAGTATTATAGTAGTTATATTCTTGTATATAGGAGCAGCATTATAGTAGTTATATTCTTGTATATAGGAGCAGTATTATAGTAGTTATATTCTTGTATATAGGAGCAGTATTATAGTAGTGATATTCTTGTATATAGGAGCAGTATTATAGTAGTTATATTCTTGTATATAGGAGCAGTATTATAGTACTTATATTCTTGTATATAGGAGGCAGTATTACAGTAGTTATATTCTCGTATATAGGAGCAGTATTATAGTAGTTATATTCTTGTATATAGGAGCAGTATTATAGTACTTATATTCTTGTATATAGGAGCTGTATAATAGTAGTTATATTGTTGTATATAGGAGCAGTATTATAGTAGTTATATTCTTGTATATAGGAGCAGTATTATAGTAGTTATATTCTTGTATATAGGAGCAGTATTATAGTAGTTATATTCTTGTATATAGGAGCAGTATTATAGTAGTTATATTCTTGTATATAGGAGCAGTATAATAGAAGATATATTCTTGTATATAGGAGGCAGTATTATAGTAGATATATTCTTGTATATAGGAGCAGTATTATAGTAGTTATATTCTTGTATATAGGAACAGTAATATAGTAGTTATTTTCTTTTATATAGGAGTAGTATTATAGTAGTTATATTCTTGTATATAGGAGCAGTATTATAGTAGTTATATTCTTGTATATAGGAGCAGTATTATAGTAGTTATATTCTTGTATATAGGAGCAGTATTATAGTAGATATATTCTTGTATATAGGAGCAGTATTATAGTAGTTATATTCTTGTATATAGGAGCAGTATTATAGTAGTTATATTCTTGAACATAAGGTGCAGTCTAACATTAAGTACACTTGAAATCTGTGCCTCATCCCAGAACATGGCGGGGGCAGTAGACACTGCTGGTTTTTTATGAAGACATATATGTAATTCCTAAAGTCATTCTGTTTATTTGTCATCCATGTTCTAGATATCTTTGCCCCATTTACATGATATTCCCAGTTTTTCTTCAGATAAATATTTGTCATGATGCAATTTGTACTTGGTCTTTTTTGTTGTATTCGGAGCTGCAGCTGCAGAAAATGTCATCATCACATTAGAGATCCTCTCGCTATCTCACATGATATGAATTTGGCAGGCGATTCCTCTCAGTTAATGAAAGGCTTAGAAATTTGGATGAAATGGGAGAACAATTGGCCGCTAAAAAAATACAATTAGAAACATCTCCTCTTTATAAATACCGCAGCAGAGCTAGTGCGCAAAAGATTCCGGGCCAAGTAAACAGTTATTAACTTCTGAACATTTCAGCTTGTGTGGAAACTTCATGAAAACATTGTGAAGATGCATTAAAGGAAGAAAAGTGACTTAGATCCTTATTGTATTGAGTTCAAATCCAAAGCTGCCTCTGCTGTTCATTTATTACTTTTGTTCTTTGGACATTTTGGTACAACAGGAGGTCGGAACGTGTTGGTCTTCACTTTTCAAAGGTCTTCTACCGTATATACTCGAGTATAAGCCGAGTTTTTCAGCACGATTTTTCGTGCTGAAAATACCCCCCTCGGCTTATACTCGAGTGAACTCTCCACCCGCAGTGGTCTTCAACCTGCGGACCTCCAGAGGTTTCAAAACTACAACTCCCAGCAAGCCCGGGCAGCCATCGGCTGTCCGGGCTTGCTGGGAGTTGTAGTTTTGAAACCTCCGGAGGTCCGCAGGTTGAAGACCACTGCGGCCTTCGACATAGTCCAGCCCCCTCTCACCCCCTTTAGTTCTGTACAGTACTCGCCTCCGCTCGGCGCTGGTCTGGTGCTGCAGGACTGTCCGGTGAGGAGGTCGTCCGGTGGGATAGTGGTTCCGGGCTGCTATCTTCACCGGGGAGGCCTCTTCTAAGCGCTTCGGGCCCGGCCCCAGAATAGTCACTTTGCCTTGACGACGACGCAGATGTACGTTCATTACCAACGTACTTCTGCGTCATCGTCAAGGCAACGCCTCTATTCTTGGCCCGAAGCGCGGAGAATAGGCGCCCCCGGTGAAGATAGCAGCCCGGAACCACTATCCCACCGGACGACCTCCTCACCGGACAGTCCTGCAGCACCGGACCAACGCCGAGCGGAGGTGAGTACTGTACAGAACTAAAGGGGGTGAGAGGGGGCTGGATGATGTCGAAGGCCGCAGTGGTCTTCAACCTGCGGACCTCCGGAGGTTTCAAAACTACAACTCCCAGCAAGCCCGGACAGCCGATGGCTGCCCGGGCTTGCTGGGAGTTGTAGTTTTGAAACCTCTGGAGGTCCGCAGGTTGAAGACCACTGAGGGCGGATGATGACAAGAGGATGATGAAGGGGGGGGGGGGGTGGGATGATGACAAGGGGATGATGACAGGTGATGATGATGAGGGTCTGGATGATGACAGGCAGTGATGATGATGAGGATGTTAATGACGGGGGTCTGGATGATGACAGGGGGGGATGATGTATTTCCCACCCTAGGCTTATACTCGAGTCAATAACTTTTTTTTTTTTTTTTTTTTTTTTTTCCTGGGATTTTGGGTTGAAATTAGGGGCCTCGGCTTATACTCGGGTCGGCTTATACTCGAATATATACGGTAAGTAAAGATCATACTGTAGTATTGATAGAACCTCCTGACAGAAGGACGGGGGTTGTCAGAAGCTTTTACAATATGGCAGCACTTCTTATAGTCAATCTTGTGCAAAATGGTTGCTGAAAGAGGAAAAGTGCAAATATATGTTCAACTTAAACACATAATGCCTTGACATTGGTGCTGGAGTCCAAATAATACGTCAATTTTAATATTTTACAAAACATTTTAGGCACCAATTGTAATTACAATATCTGACAATTCATACTATCAAGCGTCATCTGACGTGAATTCCAAAGGATAGTGGATAAGATGTCCGATCATGGGGGTCCTGCCGCTGGGGACCCCGCAATCACAAAGGGCCTCATGGAGCAAAATAGTAGTTATTTTCTTGTATATAGGAGCAGTATTATAGTAGTTATATTCTTGTATATAGGGGCAGTATTATAGTAGTTATATCCTTGTATATAGGAGCAGTATTATAGTAGTTATATTCTTGTATATAGGAGCTGTATTATAGTAGTTATATTCTTGTATATAGGAGGCAGTATTATAGTAGTTATATTCTTGTATACAGGAGCAGTATTATAGTAGTTATATTCTTGTATATAGGGGCAGTATTATAGTAGTTATATTCTTGTATATAGGAGAAGTATTATAGTAGTTATATTCTTGTATATAGGAGGCAGTATTATAGTAGTTATATTCTTGTATATAGGAGCAGTATTATAGTAGTTATATTCTTGTATATAGGAGCAGTATTATAGTAGTTGTATTCTTCTGTATAGGAGCAGTATTATAGTAGTTGTATTCTTGTATATAGGAGCAGTATTATAGCAGTTATATTCTTGTATAGAGGAGCAGTATTATAGTAGTTATATTATTGTATATAGGAGCAGTATTATAGTAGTTATATTCTTGTATATAGGAGCAGTATTATAGTAGCTATATTCTTGTATATAGGAGCAGTATTATGGTAGTTATATTATTGTATATAGGAGCAGTATTATAGTAGTTATATTATTGTATATAGGAGCAGTATTATAGTAGTTATATTCTTGTGTATAGGAGCAGTATTATAGTAGTTATATTATTGTATATAGGAGCAGTATTATAGTAGTTATATTCTTGTGTATAGGAGCAGTATTATAGTAGTTATATTCTTGTATATAGGGGCAGTATTATAGTAGTTATATTGTTGTATATAGGAGCAGTATTATAGTTTAAGCAGGCGGGCAAACACCCCATTCACTGTCTATAAAGCCAGCAGAAATAGTTGAGCGTTATACCATGCTATGTATGATGGCTCCATAAGAAATAAATTCTGGTTAAAAATGCCTTAATACTTGTTTTCTTTATATTCTTGTATATAGGAGCAATATTATAGTAGCTATATTCTTGTATATAGGAGCAGTATTATAGTAGTTATATTCTTGTATATAGGAGCAGTATTATAGTAGCTATATTCTTGTATATAGGAGCAGTATTATAGTAGTTATATTATTGTATATAGGAGCAGTATTATAGTAGTTATATTATTGTATATAGGAGCAGTATTATAGTAGTTATATTCTTGTGTATAGGAGCAGTATTATAGTAGTTATATTATTGTATATAGGAGCAGTATTATAGTAGTTATATTCTTGTGTATAGGAGCAGTATTATAGTAGTTATATTCTTGTATATAGGGGCAGTATTATAGTAGTTATATTGTTGTATATAGGAGCAGTATTATAGTTTAAGCAGGCGGGCAAACACCCCATTCACTGTCTATAAAGCCAGCAGAAATAGTTGAGCGTTATACCATGCTATGTATGATGGCTCCATAAGAAATAAATTCTGGTTAAAAATGCCTTAATACTTGTTTTCTTTACCCTTCTCTTTGTATTCCATTGGAGCTAGTTATGGTAATGTTCACTGGCTCTCAGTCTTTCACGGGTTGTAAACATCCGGCGCCTGCACAGGAAAAAAAAAAGATGTATATTTAAAACATTGCCAGTAGCATCCCATCCAGATGTCAAGTCGGCTTCAGCCTCAACGTACGACTGATCTCCACTACTCTGTGCGATCATGCACCACTGAACCCAACAGACCGCAATCTGTAAGACCTGTGGACCATGATCACACGAGACGCATACAGATGTCACAAGACAGGACTCGTATCGTTCTCTACTATCCTACATTATACAGTATTTGTTAAAATATCTTTAGATGAGATTTTTGGTAATTTTTCATGTTATTTTTTACATTTTTAAATGAGTTTTAGAAATGGGAACAACAATAACTATGGGTGGTATGTCGGACCATCAGGGTTGTCAACCTTCTCAGAATGTTTTTTGCTGGACAACTGTACAAAAAAATTTGCCCTCACCCGTCTGTAGATATGCTTGAGAAAAGACTATATTTCATAAAATCAGATACATGTGCAGTGGGTTAGGGTCAACGAAGTACACCTCGTCTCAAAAAAATGCAGGTTAAGGTCAAGGGAGCCCACCTGGGGGCTACAGACTGGTTCCTGCTGCGCAAGAAATAGTCTGTAGCCATGAAGTGCACTCCACAGGCCATTTCCAGCTGCACATGTATCTGTCAAGAATGTTATTTACTGCACAACTGTACAAAAAATTTGCACTTACCCGTCTGTAGATATGCTTGAGAAAATACATTATTTCATAAAAGCAGATACATATGCAGTGGGTTAGGTAGCAAATACATGTGCTGCCTCAAAAAATGTGGGTTAAGGTCAGCAAAGTGCACTTTGAGGCTACAGACTGTTTCTTGCGCAGCAGGAAACAGTCTGTAGCTGCGAGGTGAGATCCGCTGGCCTTAACTCGTTTTCTTTTAAGACAAGGTATGCTCAGATAGATGGGCAGTGGGTTAGGGTCAGTGAAGCTTACCTCCCCTCAAACAAAAGTGGGTTAGGGTCAGCGGAGTGCACCTCACGGATACAGACTGATTCCTGCGCGGCAGAAAATAGTCTGTAGCCGCGAGGTGAGTTCTGCTGACTCTGATCAGCTGCACATATATCTGCTTATATGAAATAAAGTATTTTCTAAAGCATATCTACAGACGTGTGACTGCAACTTTTTCCATTTCTTTATTGCTGTTCCTATGGACTTTAACCCTTGAGAGTATGCACCCCGGTCGTTTGTTGTAGGGATAGGTTTATTTACTCCAATTTACTGCTTTTGGGTGCCCTAGGATAAGCAATGACTGACTTATCTATTTGGATTATGTACCAAAAAGTACTGACAGCTCCAAGTGTTTGTGAAGATATAAAGACCTATTGACATTCATAAACACACTGCCCCCTTTGCACCCACTCAAAGCCACCAACATATTGTCCTTGAACCATAAAAGCCCCAAAATGTGTTTGTCTGGGATTGAATAAAACCAAAATAAATAAAAAAAATAGATAAATCGTAGAAGAAGACAAGCACTGTACTGTATTTGTTGTGGGCTGAACGTGTGTCGGTATTTGTTTAGACACTGTGTGAATATACCCAAAAAACAATAATCTCAGAGAAGACTAACCAACAGCTCACCTTCGCCACCTGCACCTGTACACGGGCCTGATCAGCAGCGTCCCTGACCACGTGTAAGCAGCAAACAAAGTAGGACGGTCCAGCCCAAGGTAGCAGGTAAAAGCAGTGTTTTCTTTATTGGGAAGTATTCAGACAGAACATCAGCCGACGCGTTTCGGACCTACACCCGGTCCTTAGTCATGGCATGTACAAACATTAAAACATATTCCTTTTATATAAAACTAAATGGTCATGTGATCTTACATCAGCCTGGATGGAAAGAGACTTGGAAAACATGGTAGGGATGAATGATTTCTATAAAACATGATTTGGATTCATTGGTTACAAACTGCTAGTGCAAAAAATTCAAAACATCTCAAAATAACAGGTAGGGAACTAAACCAGAGAAGTATAAGGATATATGACCTGCATAACATATTCAATATTTAGATATGCATCAAAACAGATTATAATAATTAGCGGTTGGCTTCAAGTAAGAGGTATATATGTACACAAAAAGTAACGGATGGATGTACTTATATTTTAAGGTGATCTTAGCAGGACAGAATCAAGACTTGATTCTGTCCTGCTAAGATCACCTTAAAATATAAGTACATCCATCCGTTACTTTTTGTGTACATATATACCTCTTACTTGAAGCCAACCGCTAATTATTATAATCTGTTTTGATGCATATCTAAATATTGAATATGTTATGCAGGTCATATATCCTTATACTTCTCTGGTTTAGTTCCCTACCTGTTATTTTGAGATGTTTTGAATTTTTTGCACTAGCAGTTTGTAACCAATGAATCCAAACCATGTTTTATAGAAATCATTCATCCCTACCATGTTTTCCAAGTCTCTTTCCATCCAGGCTGATGTAAGATCACATGACCATTTAGTTTTATATAAAAGGAATATGTTTTAATGTTTGTACATGCCATGACTAAGGACCGGGTGTAGGTCTGAAACGCGTCGGCTGATGTTCTGTCTGAATACTACCCAATAAAGAAAACACTGCTTTTACCTGCTACCTTGGGCTGGACCGTCCTACTTTGTTCAAAGAACAATAATGACCTTGACACCAACAGCAAACAACATAATAACTGAGCGGGTCCGGGTCACAGGATCCAGAGGGCAGACCTCTCTCTGATTTCACTGTTACCATGGAAAATGATTTATTAATAGTCACCAAGAATAAAAAGATCAAATGCAGCCATATGACAGGTGAGGAATGATATGCCGCATCCAAGATCATCTGGTGTGCCCATCTCCACCAGTAGGTATGGCTGGCAGAGAACATAGGTGAGCAGAAATATACAATTATAGTATAACTCTGCCAGCTCTGATGTATCTGTCATATCTGTAGGAAACCAGGAAATAATGGGAGCATTTGAGGATCAGCAGTGGCAACCAGGAAGTGCCTAAGGGACAGCAAGACACCCAGGCAGTGCCTAAGGGACAGCAAGACACCCAGGCAGTGCCTAAGGGACAGCAAGACACCCAGTCAGTGCCTAAGGGACAGCAAGACACCCAGGCAGTGCCTAAGGGACAGCAAGACACCCAGTCAGTGCCTAAGGGACAGCAAGACACCCAGGCAGTGCCTAAGGGACAGCAAGACACCAAGGCATTGCCTAAGGGACAGCAAGACACCCAGGCAGTGCCTAGGTGACAGCAGGATATTTAGGCAGTGTAAACGTGACAGCGAGACAACCAAGCAGTGCCGAGGTGATAGCAGGATATTCAGTCAGTGCCCAGGTGTTAGCAAGACATTTAGACAGTGCTCAGGTCAGGTGAAAGCAGGACATCCAAGCAGTGCCGAGGTGACAGCAGAATATTCAGTCAGTTCCAAGGTGACCAGAAGACATCTAGGCAGTGCCCATGTGACAGCAGGATATCTAGGCAGTGCCCATGTGACAGCAGGATATCCAGGCAGTGCCAATGTGACAGCAGGAAATTTAGGCAGTGTCCAGGTGACAGCAGGATATGCAGGCAGTGCCCATGTGACAGCAGGAAATTTAGGCAGTGCCCATGTGACAGCCTGATATGCAGGCAGTGCCCATGTGACAGCAGGATATGCAGGCAGTGCCCATGTGACAGCAGGAAATTTAGGCAGTATTCAGGTGACAGCAGAATATCCAGGCAGTGCCTATGTGATAGCAGGATATCCAGGCAGTGCCTATGTGATAGCAGGATATGCAGGCAGTGCCCATGTGACAGCAGGATATGTAGGCAGTGCCCATGTGACAGCAGGATATGCAGGCAGTGCCCATGTGACAGCAGGATATGCAGGCAGTGCCCAAGTGACAGCAGGAAATTTAGGCAGTATTCAGGTGACAGCAGAATATCCAGGCAGTGCCTATGTGATAGCAGGATATCCAGGCAGTGCCTATGTGATAGCAGGATATGCAGGCAGTGCCTATGTGACAGCAGTATATGCAGGCAGTGCCCATGTGACAGCAGTATATGCAGGCAGTGCCCATGTGACAGCAGGATATCCAGGCAGTGCCCATGTGACAGCAGGATATCCAGGCAGTGCCTATGTGATAGCAGGAAATTTAGGCAGTATCCAGGTGACAGCAGGATATCCAGGCAGTGCCTATGTGATAGCAGGAAATGTAGGCAGTATCCAGGTGACAGCAGGATATCCAGGTAGTGTCCAGGTGACAGCAGGATATCCAGGTAGTGTCCAGGTGACAGCAGGATATCCAGGTAGTATCCAGGTGACAGCAGGATATCCAGGTAGTGTCCAGGTGACAATCCTGCTAATGTGTCCAACTCTCTGCAGTTATGGTCAGCAGATTCCGTGTGTATTTCTAATCACAGATTCTAGTTTGAAAATCCATAAGCTAGATCCTTAGATACAGATGGTGGTTCTTGGTTAACTTGCTGCAACTTTCCTGTATCTATTTGGGTATTTTGGAACAAGAATCTGTGAGGAGTGATACACACGGTCGCTGACCATTACTGCAGAGAGTTGACCGCATGAACATGATTGTATCCTGCTGCACAAATAGAAACTACTACTACAGACTTTCATGATGATGGGATTCCTTCTAATATAGTTTTATTATTGGTTTTATGTTAGTATAGAATTTTTTTCCTCTTGTTTGCTGCATTATTATTTGGTTGTAAAACACCTGCTACCAATATCCAGGAGGTCTGCACCACTACTGTATGCAATCCTCCTACATGTTTTTATGCCTATGCTACACCTTAATGCTGACAAGCTATCCCATGGGAAACTCTGTCGGAATATTTTCCTATCAGATTTAATGAAAGAAGAACATCCAGGCAGTATCCAAGTCTCCGCAAGAGATCCAGACACTGCCCAGTTTAAAACAGGACATCCAGGCAGTGCTTAGGTCCCAGCAGGACATTCAGACAGTGCTTAGGTCCCAGCAGGACATCCAGGCAGTATCCAGGATCCAGTAAGATGTCCAGGATCTAGAAGAACATCCAGTAGGTGCCCAGGATCCAGCAGGATATCTAGTCAGTGTCCAGGATCCAGAAGGACATCCAGTAGGTGCCCAGGATCCAGCAGGATATCTAGTCAGTGTCCAGGATCCAGAAGGACATCCAGTAGGTGCCCAGGATCCAGCAGGACTTCCAGGCAGTGTCCAGGATCCAGAAGAACATCCAGTAGGTGCCAGGATCCAGCAGGATATCTAGGCAGTGACTGGGTGACAGCAGGGTGGGCACCATTAGTCAAAAGAACATCACCCACACTTCATAAAGGTACAAAGTCTAGTCAGAAAGTTCTGGGATAGAAGTAAGGGGGCAGTGAGTAACAGATGACCTAAGGAGGGACATGTTTCTTACTGTTATTACCTGCTGCCCCCTCTCGGGCTTCTCTCTTTTCTCCTGATCTTTTCACTTTTTTTTTTATTTATTTTTTAAATCTGAATCCAAGTCACAACAATCAGTAGAAGCAATGGTGGATGCCAGTGATGTTGGTTCTATGGATGACGGTCTAGTCCACTAGAGGAGTGATACAAGAGATGAGGAGTAGGGTGTATTATCTCACAAATTCCTGAATATATACTCATAGGTGAATGGATTTCTTATTAAATTGCCCCTTCTGTGTATTTAGGGCTCGTGCGCACAGTCACTTGGGACATGTGGGTGTCAAATATACAATGGTTCTGTGTGGGAATGGCCCCTAACTGAGCATCATGAACTCTTTGACCTTGTGAGGGGTCCTAGGGTCGAGCCTGGCGGATGATGTTGATGCCAGAAAAGTCCATAGACTAAGATAGATGGAGGTGAGATTTTCTTTAGTTGTCCTCATGTATTCAGTATTGAGTAATGTTCCTTGGCCTTGACCATGGCAGTTATTAACCTGCTTTTTCAGCTATTTCTTGCTTCTAAATCAGAATTGACCCATTACCACACATGGAGCGGTGGGAGCCAGGCCAATATCTAGTCAGAAGTCTGGCATTTATTCAATGCTCAGGGGTTACAATGACTGTGTAAAGAACTGAGAGATGGAGTCTTATTTATTGATCAGTCATTAGATTCTTAAAAGTTGGCAATTACAACATGGTGACATATCCTTATTAGAGATGATCGAGCCGAGCCTGGTGAAACCGGTCTCACTCAGAACTTTGGGGAAAAGCAACAAGCAGAAATGTAGAATTTTGGCAGACTGGCAACAACTCTAATACAGGAGAAGGGATGAGGAGCACATGGTGTTTTGGCACCATGTCAACTTAGGATAGCCCAGCATACAGCTAATAGCAAGATCACATGTTAGCCAACCATCCCTGCATACAACCCCCAGGCCAATCAGAGGTGAGTATAAGAGATCAATAAAACCCTATGCACTGCATTGCGGCCTCCATCTGTGGTGAATAAAACAGCAGAGCAGTGAGCAGTGCACAGAAGAACTTACTGTGAAACTACTGATCCCAGAAAGCTTTCAGAAATACAATGCAAGTTAAGCAAAGCATTGTGCAGGGGGCTGACCTCAGTGAACCGCAATACTGTATCCAGTTGCTGTACTACAAATCCCAGCAGTGACTGCAGAACGAGACCATAAAAAGCTATCACACTACAATTAAAAAGCAATTTAAGCAATGCATTGTGCAGTGGCTGACCTGCATTTTAACATAAAGCCACATTTATGGCATTGAGATTAAACATGGGATAGGCATTTTACGCCAAGTTTCCAGTATTTTTTGGGTTAAATGAAAAACATTGTATTTGTAGCTGGGTTAAACATAAATACACATTTCTAGTATTAAATGTGAACAAGGAAAATGTTTGTTAAAATGAATCAGGCATTGATCAGTGAGGAATTTAAACCTTCCATGCTAGATGCCGCCCCTATCACCACCCCTACTGTATGCTGCCTACTACTACTCCCACCAGTCCACCACCCCAACTGTATGCTGCCTACTACTACTCCCACCAGTCCACCACTCCAACTGTATGCTGCCTACTACAACTCCCACCAGTATCCCACCCCAACTGTATACTGCCTACTACTACTCCCACCAGTCCACCACCCCAACTGTATGCTGCCTACAACTCCCACCAGTCCCCAACCCCAACAGTATACTTCCTACTACTACTCCCACCAGTCCACCACCCCAAATGTATACTGCCTACTACTACTCCCACTAGTCCACCACCCCTACTGTATACTGCCTACTACTACTCCCACCAGTCCACCACCCCAACTGTATACTTCCTACTACTACTCCCACCAGTCCACCACCCCAAATGTATACTGCCTACTACAACTCCCACCAGTCCACCACCCCAACTGTATACTGCCTACTACTACTCCCACCAGTCCACCACCCCAACTGTATGCTGCCTACTACTACTCCCAACAGTCCACCAACCCAACTGTATGCTGCCTACTACAACTCCCACCAATCCATCACCTCAACTGTATGCTGCCTACTACTACTCCCAACAGTCCACCAACCCAACTGTATGCTGCCTACTACTACTCCCACCAGTCCACCACCCCAACTGTATGCTGCCTACTACAACTCCCAACAGTCCACCAACCCAACTGTATGCTGCCTACTACTACACCCACCAGTCCACCACCCCAACTGTATGCTGCCTACTACTACACCCAACAGTCCACCAACCCAACTGTATGCTGCCTACTACTACTCCCACCAGTCCATCACCTCAACTGTATGCTGCCTACTACAACTCCCTCTAGTCCACCAAGCCTACTGTATTCTTCCTACTACTACTCCCACTAGTCCACCACCCCAACTGTATACTGCCTACTACTCCCACTAGTCCACCACCCCTACTGTATGCTGCCTACTACAAATCCCACTTGTCCACCACCCCAACTGTATTCTGCCTACTACAACTCCCACCAGTCTGCCATACCCTTGCTGCCTGCTACTACCAGCCAAATCTACACATACACAACTCATGATACCCCAAAAAGGCATAGTTTTTTAAAGCTATTTCTTCTTCACTAATTTTGGGCACCAATCCTGTTGCAGCTACCAAAAGGGAGTCTTTTTGAAACACTTGGAAAAAGCCATTTTGTCATCCATTACCTCTAACACACGCATTTACCGACAACCAGGGATACTTTATGCTGCTTTATTTTAGTGATAAAAAGTATAAAAATCTGCTAGCACATTAAACAAACTGTTACCATTGGTTACCACATGTCCCCATAACTTTGACATTAATGTAGCCTTAAAACCACTTTAAAACTACTTGAATACATTCCTAGCAGTGTTAGAAAGGGCTGTAGAGCTCTTAGGCAGAGTTACACATGTTTGGAGGCTTATTACATTGCCTACAAACCGAACTTTTGAAAATCTTGCCCATCTCTACTTATTATTTTTACTAATTTTCCCAACATTAGACTTTTTACAGCTTTGTAAAATGTTTATAAGGTATGTATACTCACGCAAGTATATTTTAAGTAAAGAAACTTAATTAGATACTATAATTAAAAAAATGTTGATACCCACCTATGTACACAGCTCCTCTGCAGATCTTTGAATTTCCATAGTTACAGACCACAAACAAACTCAATGCAGTCAGATTATGCAGCGAGGTGCTTCGCTATAGTAGGTGTAGACTAGTGTTGCTCACGAATATTCGCAATACGAATTTTATTTGCGAATATAGCATATTCGCAAATTCGCCAATATTCGCGAATATAGCACTATAAATTCGTAATTACAAATATTCTTTTTTTTTTCTTCACAGTACACATCACAGTGATCATCCCTCTCTGCTTCCAGCTTGTGTGGTGTAAAGAAGGCTCTAATACTACTGTGTGAGACTGGCGAGCGAATTTTCGCACATGCGAAAATTTGCATATGTTAATCTTCGCATATGCGAATTTTTGTATATGCGCAAATAAAACGCGAATATTACGAATATGCGAATTTAGCGAATATATGACGAATATTCGTCCATATATTCGCGAAATATCGCAAATTCGAATATGGCCTATGCCGCTCAACACTAGTGTAGACGTAACAATCACATCTGGTCTATGAAAGATACACAATGGACAAAAAAGAAAAGACAGAGCTCATCCAAATAAATCAAGGTTATATAAGGAAAAAATGGGGTTCAGACTCACCTGGTGCAAGTGATGGGTTTATCGGATTAAACCGGCACCACTCCACTAACACCCCAGAACCAGAATAGCGTATCCAATATGAAATATTTGCTCCAGATTATCTACTGCCTAGGACAGTAGAGAGTGCAGTCCAAAGCATGGAATATAAAATACACAAAATGCAGAAAAGAAAAAAAAAAAAAGACCATCACTCAGAGTGCAATAGAAACAATGAAGAATTAATGCAATACTTAAAGGGGTACTCCCATGGAAAACTTTTTTTTTTTTTTTAAATCAACTGGTGCCAGAAAGATAAACAGATTTGTAAATTACTTCAATTAAAAAGTCTTAATCCTTCCAGTACTTTTTAGGGGCTATATATTACAGAAGAAATGCTTTTCTTTTTGGATTTCTCTGATGTCACAACCACAGTGCTCTCTGCTGACCTCTGTTGTCCATTTTTGGAACTGTCCAGAGCAGGAGAAAATCCACATAGGAAACATATGCTGCTCTGGGCAGTTCCTAAAATGGACAGCAGAGGTCAACAGAGAGCACTGTGGTCGTGACATCAGAGAAATCCAAAAAGAAAAGCATTTCCTCTGTAGTATACAGCCCATAAAATGTATTGGAAGGATTAAGATTTTTTAATAGAAGTAATTTACAAATCTGTTTAACTTCCTGGCACCAGTTGATTAAAAAAAAAAAAAAAAAGTTTTCCACCACCCCTTTAAGCCCCTGCCTTTTTAATGGACCTGCCCTATAACGCTCTCTCATTCAGCTGACATAATTGCCAGAGGTACCCCAGGAATTGTTTTGTGTTAACATATGTAAGGTTTTTTTTACAAATATTTTTTTTAATTTTATTTCCCCTTTTTTTCTATATGAGCCCCTGTCCCCCAAAATTTCTGTGCATGTCCTTGTGTATTTGTATAGTATTCTCCCCATTGTATGAATTATATAATATTGTATTTGTGCCATCAAACATATTCTTACAGTGGGCAATCAGATTCGAAGGAAGAAAAAGGAGCAACATCAAAATGACAGTAAATACCATCTACGGAAAGGACCCATTGGGTGTAAAGTAGGGAGTAGCCTTATGTACCGCGTCCGCACTAGTGTTGAGCACGAATATTCGTAATGCAAATTTTTATTGCGAATATCGACACTTCACAATTTCGCAAATATTTAGAATTTACTGCTATATATTCGAAATGACGAATATTCATATTTTTCATTCACACACAAATTTTTTATGCAAATTTTGTGCGAATTTTTCATGCAAATTTTCGTATGGAAAAAAAAGTGAACGAACTTAGCGAATATGCAAATTGGACGAATAATTGTCAATATATTCGCAAAATATCGCAGATTCGAATATGGCCCCCGCCGCTCATCCCTAGTCCTCACGTGGAGGAACAATTGAATAAGGATCAATGGGAAATGCCGGATGAGAACATTTTTTATTTAACTTTTTCTCAAAGCAAAAATGGCCAGATAAAATGAACGGACAGATGAGATGAGATTGTCCATAATGGAGACGCTCTGTGTCCGTCCGTTCCGTGCTGGATTTTATAGCAGAGTTTTTTTTGCTGCTCACTCGATTATAAAAATATTGCTTACTAAAAATCAATAGCGAGGTTAAAGAACGAAAATGTATTGTCCTGCAGCATGCACGGTCCGCGGGGTATTGGAGGTAATAGGAAGAAGATGTCCTACGGCCTGAAATTGTTTTTGGCTATTTTTCCTTGAGTGACTTCTGCGTGGACAAGCTCTTCCTGATGTAATGTTAACCTGACTTTGGTGTAGTTCCCTTCTTCGTGCACAGTACTGTAGACAGTACTCTTGCCATGTTAAATTAGAGAGAGAGAGAGAGAAACAGAGAGAAGCTCCAGTTACATTCCCCTTCAGGCCTGGTGCAAGGATTTTTGCCACCCTAGGCGAAAGCTAATTTTGCAGCCCCTTGAACCTGCCCTTTGGCTCCTCCCAATGTGCTCCTCCAGCAGGATGAAAAATACAGATTATTATAGTACAGGTGAGGCATGGGTAGCATGGCGGTTTTTTTTTGCTTGATGGACAAGTGGTTAGGATGCTGGCTAACTTTATTCCAGGGGACAGAGCAACGCCCCCCCCCCCCCCCCATCAAGAGGGTGCTCTAGGCAGCTGCCTATTTTGCCTATAGGCAGAGACGACCCTGTTTCTCTCCTCTCTGTTTGAGAAATAGAGAGAAGCTACAGCTGCATTCCCCTTACCCACTCCTCCCTGCCAGGAGAGAGAATATGCAGCTACATCCCCCTCCTACCCCCTGTCAAAGAAAAATAAAGCATCCACCCTTATTTCCCCCACCCGCAATAGAAAAAGAGAAACAAGCTAAAACTACATCACCTTCTATGTGAAATAGAAAAGCTTCAGCTCCCTCCTTGTCAAATGAATATATATATATATATATATATATATATATAGATAGATAGATATATATAGAGAGAGAAGCTCCAGCTACATCCTCACCTTCTCCCTGTCAAAGAGAGAATAAGCAGGTGTATCCTCCTTCTCCCCTTCTACCTCTCCTCCCTGTCAAAGTAATAGGGTGAGAAGCTCCAGTTACATCCTGCTTCTATGCTTCTTGTCAAAAAAAGAGATAGAAAACTACAGCTACAACCCCTCAACCTACCCTCCCTGTCAAAGAGATAGACTCTGCAGCTGTATCCCCCTCCTTCCTGTCAAAAAAAGAGAAAGAGAAGCTGCAGTTACATCCTCCTCCTATTGCTCATCTTTGTCAATAAAGAGAGAAGCTACATATCACCCTACCTACCCTTCCCTTGCCAAGAGTGAATCTGCAGCTGTATCCACCTCCTACCCCATCCTCACTGTCAAAGAAATAGAGAGAGAGAGAGAGAGAGAGAAGCTTCAGTTACACGCCAAGAGAGAAGCTACAGCTGTATTATCCCACCACCTCCTTCCTGCCAGAAAGAGAGAGAGAATATGCAGCTGCACCCCCTCCTACCCCTATCAAACAAAAATAGAGAGAAACTACAGCTACATCAGCCTTTAAGAGAGATAGAAGCTCCAGCTACGCCCCTGATTACTCCTACCTGTTAAAGCCAATGGCTGTCCGGGCATGCTGAGAGTTAAAGTTTTGCAACATCTGGAGGTCTACAGTTTGGAGATCACTGACCTACAGAGACTAAAGCCTAACAGAGAACTCCCCGACATGTTTTCTTTTATCATTCCTCCAACGAATCATCAGAATTCTTTCACATTCTCCCTGGAAGATTGGAGAAGCCATGCTTTCCGGACATGATGGGAGTTGAAGTTTTGCATGATCGGGAGGGCCACAGTTTGGAGACCACTGTTCTAGATATTTTTTTAGGTGATAAGAAAGTTTCCTTACATTTGCAGATCACATAAAGGCAGAGGAGGAAGGGCGGATACATTGTAATACAGCCAAAAACCATCATTCCGTCCCCTCCCAAAAATCAGAATTATATGAAATACAATACTGCGTTGGGTAATGTTGAATACAATGTTTCCAAAGACGTTGCGCTCGTTCTCATAGCTCCTGGGAGGAGATCGGAGTAATCAGAGTTTCCAGATTAGGCTTCTTGTTTACAGTAAAGACTCCAATTGGCTTCATGATGTAAACGCTCGGGATCTTCTTTAACCAATTTGCAAATCTAAAATGTTTCCTTCTTTTACATCAACAATTTTCAGGAGGAAAATCTCACAGCGGGAAAGTGATGACAGTGAAGAATATGTTTATCTATAGGGTCTTGTCAGTGACGGCCATAATGTGGCAACTGAGTGTAAGCGACTCATCCGAATCAGTCAACACCTTCCTGATTATAGTGACGCCTCCATGTAATCACCGGATAGTGATAGACGTGATCCCATGTGGAGGCCACAGGGTTAAAGATTATTTTATATCACATTCTGAGGTGAGAAATCATAATATTGTAGTAACAGAGACTATTAGAATTGTGACAAGGGAACAAGACTACAAATCTCTCTATCTATCTATCTATCTATCTCTATCTATCTATCTCATGTCTATCTATATCATATCTATCTATCTCATATCTATCTATGTATCTATCTCATATCTATCTATCTCATGTCTATCCATATCATATCTATCTATATCATATCTATCTATCTCATATCTATCTATGTATCTATCTCATATCTATCTATCTATCTCTCATATCTATCATATCTATCTATCTATCTATCTATCTATGTCATATCTATCTATCTCACATCTATCTATCTCTCATATCTATCTATCTATCTATCTATCTATCTCATATCTATCTATCTCCTATCTATTTCATATCTATCTATCTAGGAATGGTCATCAGTCCGGGTCATACACAGAAGAATCAAACAGGTACAATGGATGAGGCAGAAGCTAAGGACAAGATATCAGGCTCAGTTCAGACAGGGCTGGATAAAGACACGTTTTCTATAGAGGAACTACACTATTGCTCAGGCACCACAGGAAGGAAGAAGTGCTCTTATATAGGTGGTACCTGGCAGGGATTGAAGGAGGACAGGAATATGGAGCACACACTGGCTCTATAAAAGGAGGCACATATCTCATATATATCTATCTACATTGGGGCAAAAAAGTATTTAGTCAGCCACCAATTGTTCAAGTTCTCCCACTTAAAAAGATGAGAGAGGCTGTAATTGTCGTCATAGGTTATAACCTCAACTATGAAAGACAGAATGAGAAAAACAAAATCCATAAAATCTCATTGTCTGATTTTTAAATTATTTGCAATTTATGGCAGGAAATAAGTATTTGGTCACCTACAAACAAGTAAGATTTCTGGCTCTCACAGACCTGTAACTTCTTCTTTAAGAGTCTCCTCTGTCCTCCACTCGTTACCTGTATTGATGGCTCCTGTTTGAACTTGTTATCAGTATAAAAGACACCTGTCCACAACCTCAAACAGTCACACTCCAAACTCCACTATGGCCAAGACCAAAGAGCTGTCGAAGGACACCAGAAACAAAATTGTAGACCTGCATGAGGCTGGGAAGACTGAATCATCAATAGGCAAGCAGCTTGGTATGAAGAAATCAACTATGGGAGCAATTATTAGAAAATGGAAGACATACAAGACCACTGGTAATCTCCCTCCATCTGGGGCTCCACGCAAGATCTCACCTTGTGGTGTCAAAATGATCACAAGAACGGTGAGCAAAAATCCCAGAACCACATAGGGGACCTAGTGAATGACCTGCAGAGAGCTGGGACCAAAGTAACAAAGGCTACCATCAGTAATATACTACACCGCCAGGGACTCAAATCATGAAGTGCCAGACGTGTCCCCCTGCTTAAGCCAGTACATGTCCGGGCCCGTCTGAAGTTTGCTAGAGAGCATTTGGATGATCCGGAAGAGTATTGGGAGAATGTCATATGGTCAGATGAATCCAAAGTAGAACTTTTTTTGTAAAAACTCAACTCGTCGTGTTTGGAGGAGAAAGAATGCTGAGTTGCATCCAAAAGAACACCAAACCTACTGTGAAGCATGGGGGGAAACATCATACTTTGGGGCTGTTTTTCTGCTAAGGGACCAGGACGACTGATCCGTGTAAAGGAAAGAATGAATGGGGTCATGTATCGTGAGATTTTGAGTGAAAACCTCATTCCATCAGCAAGGGCATTGAAGATGAAATGTGTCTGTGTCTTTCAGCAGGACAATGATCCCAAACACACCGCCCTAGCAACAAAGGAGTGGGCTTTGTAAGAAGGATTCTCCATGGGAGTGCCAGAGATACCTGAGTACAGTGCTCGTGTATCTCTGTGCTCCCCACACACACACTTAGACACTTATCCCCCTATCTTAGTCGTCTCCAAACTGTGGTTTCAAAGGGTTTTCTAGAGTTGAACAAATTAGGGGGATAAGGCAGTGGTCTCCGAATTGTGGACCTCCAGATTTTGCAAAACTACAACTACTGGCATGCTGGCAGTTTTAGTTTTGCAACAGCTGGCTCGCAGTTTGGAGACCACTGCCCTATCCTCTAAGTTGTTAAATGCTGGAGTACCCCTTTAAACTTGAGTTAAAAATGTAATGGGCCCATCAGCTTCAAAAAGAAACTTCTGGTTACATTGTATCCTTTGTACAATATATATCCAGCAAAGTCCTTGAGAAGTATCTTCTAATCCGGCCTCCTCCTCCGGCCTCCGGGAGTCTGGCTTGATCCTAATTGAGATGTTATCGCTGAACGGCTTAACCAGATCATTGTAGTTGTTCTACCAAATGAAACAAACGCAGAACACTCGCCATTGTTTACTTTCAGTGTGAAAACATCAAATATTTATGACATATTAGCAGTCAAAACCAGCCGGCCGTATATTGAAGGTTAAAAGCTGGAGCTGCCGCCAATAATTTATACATGATGTGGCTGCGCTGTGTAAATTAGCATAGGGTATTAGCCTTAGCCGACTCGGGTGGTAAAACTGCTGGAGAATCGTGTGGTCTTGTTATGGCCGATGTAGGGACTAAGGCCTATAGTGGAATCCATGGGCTCTGCGACTGAAAGGGGTACTCCGGTGGAATTTTTTTAAATTTTTTTTTTAAATCAACTGGTGCCAGAAAGTTAAACAGATTTGTAAATGACTTCTATTTAAAAATCTTAATCCTTCCAGTACTTATCAGCTGCTGCATGTTGCAGAGGAAGTTCTTTTCTTTTTGTATTTCCTTTCTGTCTGACACAGTGATCTCTGCTGACACCTCTGTCCATGTCAGGAACTGTCTAGAGCAGGAGCAAATCCCCATAGCAAACCTATCCTGCTCTGGACAGTTCCTGAAATGGACAGAGGTGTCAGCAGAGAGCACTGTGGTCAGACTGGAAAAACTACACAACTTCCTCTGAAGCATACAGCAGCTGATAAGTACTGGAAGGATTAAGATTTTTAAATATAAGTAATTTACAATTCTGTTTAACTTTCTGGCATCAGTTGATTAAAAAAATATATAGTTTTCCTCCGCAGTACCGCTTTAAGGAAAACATCAGTATGATCCCTTAGGCTATGTTCACATGGCTAAATGCCCCTTCTGTCCTGCAATGGATGATGTACATTCAAAAGAATAGTATCCCAATGAATAGGCCAGTATTTCTCAATCAGGGTGCCTCCAGTTGTTGCAAAACTACAACTCCCAGCATGCCCGGACATCCAAAGGCTGTCCGGGCTTGCTGGGAGTTGTAGTTTTACTATACCTGGAGGCACGCTGGTTGGGGGTGGTATAGGCTCATAATGGGATGTGCCTGCCACATCAGTAAAATACAGGTAAGCAAAAGGCATGCACAAGAACCTCTTTAGGTAGCTGTTGATAGGACCACCACTCTGAGGGGAGTTCAGGAGGAGAAGACAATGAGGTTATGGCCATTGTGGGTCCAGAGAGGAGGAGTAAAGCCTATAGTGGAATCCATAAGCTCTGCGACTTAAAGGGAACCTGTAGTTAAGGAAGACATCAGTATGATCCCTTACGCTATGTTCACACTGCTAAATGCCCCTTCTGTCCTGCAATGGATGCTGTACATTCAAAAGAATTGTATCCCAATGAATAGACCAGTATTTGCCAACTAAGGAGCCTCCAGCTGTTGCAAAACTACAACTCCCAGCATGCCCGGACAGCCTTTGGCTGTCCGGGCTTGTTGTGAGTTGTAGTTTTCCTAACCTAGGAAACATTGGTATAGGCACAGAATGGGATGTGCCTGCCACTTCAGTAAAAAACAGGTAAGCATGAGGCATAAACAAGCACTGGTATAGGCAGATAATGGGATGTGCCTGCAACATCAGTAAAAACAGGTAAAGATTAGGCATACACAAGAACCTCTACAGGTAGCTGTTGATACCACCGCCCTGTAGGGAGTTCAGGAGGAGAAGACAATGAAGTTATGGCAATTGTGGGTTCAGAGATGGGGAGTAAAGCCTATAGTGGAATCCATAAGCACTGCGACTTAAAGGGAACCTAATGGACCTATTAAAATTAAAACATGAGTATAATCCCTTAGGCTATGTTCACATTGAATAATCGCCCCTCTGCCCTGCAATGAATGCAGTGTATTCGACAAAAGGTTGAATTGTATGCCAATGTATAGGTCAGTGTCTTCCAACCAGGGTGCTTTCAGTTGTTCCAAAACTACAACTCCCAGCATGCCTGAGCAGCCAAAGGCTGTCCAGAGATCAGACATGCTGGGAGTTGTAGTTTCGCAACAGCTAGTAGAACCGTGGTTGAGAAACATTGGCATAGGCAGATAATATTTCTCAACCAGGGTTCTTTCAGCTGTTGCAAAACTACAACTCCCAGTAAAAACAGGTAAGGAAAGGCATACACAAGAACCTCTACAGGTAGCATTTAAAAGGACCAACACCCTACATGGAGTTCAGTAGGAGGAGAAAAGGAGGTCCCTGCATCACTGACTTGGGAAGCTCCATTGAAAGAGTCTTTACATGAACAATGTTGTCACAGGAAGAGGAGCAGACAGGAAATAAATAATAGCAGGTGCTGCAACCTCACTGATTAGTGCATTAGTCTGCTGCCCCTTCCTCTTCTCTCCTTGAGCAGTGATACATTTTACTATGAAATTAAAGGTAGATGTTGATAGTACCACCACCCTGCAGGGAGCTCAGGAGAAGGAGACAAGGAGGTCTTTGCATCTCTGACTTGGGAAGCTCAAATGATAGAGTCTATACATGAACAATGTAGTCCTGGGTTAAACTGGATACCTGGTATGGATGCCAAAGAGTGGCATCTGTCACTCATAGGTTAATATGGCATTTGGAAAAATACATTAAGGAAAGAATGAGGTGCACTTATACCATGCTGTTTTGTGCTGAACAATGTCATAAACAGAGGAGCAGACAGGAAATGAATAGCAGGTGCTGAAACCTCACTGATTGTGTGATAGTTTGATGTACCTTGCTCTTCTCACCTCAAGCTTCAAGAACATTGGTCCATTTTAATACAAAATGTGTCTCAGGTAGATGTTAATAGTACCACCACCCTGCAGGGAGTTCAGTAGGAGGAGACAAGGAGGTCTCTACATCTCAGACTTGGGAAGTTCCAATGATACATGAGCAATGTTGTCACTGGTTAAACTGGATACCTGTTATGGATGCCAAAGGTCACAAAGGATGCCATTTGATGAAATATGTTTAGGGAAGAATGAGGTGAACTTATACCATGCCGCCTTGTGCTGAACAATGCTACAGGCAGAGGAGCAAACAGGGTATGCATAACAGGTGCTGCAATCTCACTGATGCTATAGTCCACATACACCTTCCTAAGGAAAGACCTTTCATGTTAAATTCCTGGAGAACCCCTTTGAATTAGTCATAACTTCTAAAAGAAAAAAAAATTACACCATCATAGTGGAAAAGTTGTAACTGTTGCGCAATGCTTTCAATTTTTGGTGAAAAACATTTGTGTTTTTTGCCAAAACCTACACAAAAACCACGGATGAATTTTGCCCAATATATTTGCAAAAGAGACAAACACGGTCTTTCCAGTTATGTGTAGTTTCAGGTCAGTCCATCACACAATTCACCGCAGCTCACGAGGGAAATCCACAGCCCTGACTTCATTTCATTTTCCTTTAGTAGAGGATGATTGAACAGCGACGCAGGAGACAAAGTAAAAGTGGTAGAATTCAGAACTTCTTTCCATGGACAGAAAGGTCCCTGTACTTGGACTTGTGATGTCACCACCATAGGCCGAAGAGATATCACTCCATGAAAGATCACAACATGTTGCCTTGGTCCCGTATTTTTCACCTAGTTCACCACTATTCCATCAGTTCGCGTTTTCAAGAAGCGGAATACAAAATATTGTCCAGATGGTCCAGGGTTCCCACCCGCTCCATGCCATCTGGCGACAGCTGGACCCTGTATGTTGGCGATTCGGCTCCACAGAAGGACCATTTCTTCATGTCTTCTGGTCTTCCCCAACCTTCTCCTCCTTCTGGGGACAGAGTCACCTCTACTGTGCGGCAGGTTACAGGGTTGACTATGGCACTGACACCTTCTTTATCGCTTTGGGGTCCAAGGTGAACCACCTTACACACATAGAAGACCTGACTTCTTCTCTGGCTTCGTATCCCTCCCCTCTTCATGAAGCCTGGAGTGCTTCTTTAAAGGGGTACTCCAAGGAACTAAACTCATAGCCCATCCTTTCCCTTTCCCCAACCTATTTATTTGTCTAAATATCATTCATCATTAGCTATATAGAGCAGTTTCCCTCATTCAGCTGTCACATGCAGGGAGTGAGAGAAAGACGTCATAATCGGATCCAACTTGTCTTTGTGCAAACCCCTCACTGAGCCCCCACCCTCCTGGAAGACAAACACCACATGATTTCTGGCTTCACAGCCACACCTCCTTCCTCTCCCTGTGTGAGGACCTTGCCGGCCGAGAAGGCCAGTCTCCTCAGCACATAACGCTGCTCTTTTCCTGCTGTAGATCTAATCACTGACTGCTGCCATTCAGAGCATAGCATGATTTATTGCTGAGGGAAGGATAGTTTGAAAGAAAAGACATGTACAGTGTGTTTACAACAGCACATTGTGCACACAGATAGTAAAGGCAATTGGCTGGAAGCCATTAGACAGAGCCACACTGACTGCTGGGAGTTGTAGTCTGGGCTGCAAGCAGGTAAAACAGTGGTTCTTAACCTGGGTTTGATCGAACCCCAGGGGTTCAGTGAGTCAGTCTCGTGGGTTCGGCGGAGGTCAAGACACACACCCGACTCATATGATTTGTGATGACATGCCCCGCTTGTCCATCATTGGCTGCAGGTGATCATGTCCCACCTGACGGATCTCAGAGTACTGTTTTACCCTACTATAAAGGAAGCCTCCTATCCTTTGTGGCTCCGCTCCTACGCGATCGCCTGCATGCGTCCCACGTTGGAACGCACCACTTCCGGTGCGGCCTCCCGTAAGGTACTTACGGTTCCGTGGTGTCTTAAACAGGCTCAGCCAGACAGTCCCTCTGACAAGCTGAATGCACGGACGCCGCGGGAACAGGTAGGCACACTGAACCACCACTGCTTCACTCAATGCCTGGCTAACTGTGTCTAGTTCATAGCTAACCCTATCCTTACACTGAATCACCACTGCCTGCATTCAATATTTGTTTATCTGTGCCTATAATCTTTTTTAACCCTATCCCTACCTAGCTACCCCTATCATATTTTATTTTTCCAATTAAGAAGGGTTCGGTGAATGGTGGGGTTCAGTACCTCCAACAAGGTTGAGAACCACTGAAGTAAAAAGTATATTCAGGAGACAGCAGGGGCCACAGAAGCTGCCAAAATCACATAAGCAACTACAGGGGACACAGAACAGGAATTGTGGTGGCTTTGGGGGCATTTTTATTTTTTCTTAACTTCCCCAGAGCACCCCTTTAATTCATTTGAATGAAACATAGAATGTGTCGGCAGATAAGAACCATTTGGCCGATCTATTCTGCCCAATATTCTGAATACTATGAATAGTCTCTGCCAATGGCTTATATGAAGTATAGCCTAATGCCTACCCCTATCTTATTTGAAGGATAACTTTATGTCTATCCCTATTTCATATGAAAGATAGCCTTATACCTACCCCTATCATATATAAAGGATAGCCTTATGCCTATCCCTATCTTATATGAAGCATAGCCTTATGCCTATCCCTATCTTATATGAAGCATAGCCTTATGCCTATCCCTATCTTATATGAAGCATAGCCTTATGCCTATCCCTATCTTATATGAAGCATAGCCTTATGCCTATCTTATATGGAAGATAGCCTTATGCCTATCCCTATCTTATATGAAAGATAGCCTTATGCCTATTCCTATCTTATATGAAGGATAGCCTTATGCCTATCCCTATCTTATATGAAAGATAGCCTTATGCCTATCCCTATCTTATATAAAGGATAGCCTTATGCTCATCCCTATCTTATATAAAGGATAGCCTTATGCTTATCCCATGCATGCTTATACTCCTTCACTCTATTTGCAGCTACCACTTCTTTAGAAAGGCTATTCCAAGCATCCACTACTCTCTCGGTAAACTAATACTCCCCGACATTACTGCAGAAACCTTTCCCCTCTAATCTAAAACAATGATTGAGGCACCTTTAAAATGCCCCAATATCAAGAAATTAGAAATGTCCTCTATTTATTACCTCCAGGAATCTGACTAAAGGGTCTTTAGAGAGGATATGCTGGAGAGGACGTGTCTGTCCGATCTGGCTGGTCAAGAGAAATTAAGATTTTGGGGTCTATTTTAAAGGGGTGCTCCACCCCTAGACATATTATCCCCTATCCAAAGGATAGGGGATAAGATGTCTGATCGCGGGGGATCAGCCGCTGGGGACCCCTGTGATCTCGGCTGAGGGACCCCAGACATCCGGTGCACGGATCAAACTTCGGGGCTTGTCAAACTGACTGGTGATGCCGGGCGGAGTCTCGAGACACCGTGGTCACTCCCCGCTCGTGATGTCGTGACGCCATGCCCCCTCAATGCAAGTCTTTGGGAGGGGGCGTGACAGCCGTCACGCCCCCTCCCAAAGACTTGTATTGAGGGGGTGTGGCTGTGATGTCCTGAGCCTCTGACACTGCACCTGACGCTCTAAACGAATGCCAAGTGCAGCAGGGTGCCCCAACGGCGAGACTCCCGCGTTGGATGTCTAGGGGCGGAGTACCCCTTTAAGGCCACATTGGTTCTCACTACTTCAGTGTTGGCTTAGTTTACTGCCATCCGTTTGGTTGTATATTCTCTCTAAAAGCCTTTATGGACGTCCTGAATCTCAGTCATGTACAATGGATATTTACAAGCCGGAGAGCATTAAATCACGATGATGGCTCTACCTCGAAATTCATAAGTTCATAGTTCTTTTCAGTTCTCCATAGGTTGTTCCTAAATCAGAGACTTTGTTTTGTCAGAAGTAAAGTAGCGTCTGAACAAACGCCTGGACCGTAAACCTGTCAGGAACGTCTTCATCTCAGAAGTAATTGTAGGTCGGCATCAGTCTCTATTCCTCACTGGTTGGAGATGTCAGGATATATTTTGATATAATGTGACAAATGCTGACAATAAACCATAAGGAACGTCAGATGCGGTTAGTGGTACAGGCTGGTGGGTGGCGGATGCTAGACACCATATCCACTCTTTCTTCTTATTGTGTCTTTTCGAATTAATATAATTCTGGCTTTCAGCTCCCCTCCCCCCCCTTACTGTTTGTGTTTCTCATTATTTTTGTCTAAAATGGAACATGCTTAGTCATTCCTCCGAAAGATTATATAATCACACAACAAATGCACCGGAGAAGTTTGGATTTTCATAGCAAAAAACAACAGTAAATTCCTTTTTTAATGGCATTAAGAAAAAATATGAGGACAAAAAAACAAAAACAAAGTGCAGACACCTTCACTGTCTAGACGTCTCGAACACGCAGAACATCAGAAGGAACAATAATAGGTGAAATACTGCAATAGGTTCAATGTATATTCAGTATAAACGGAGGAAATGTCATCTCTGGGGTTCAGGGACAGTTATTGATAACACATAAGACAACTGAATAGAGGACATTATAGTGTTCAAAAAAACTGATGTTTTTATAGCTCTGGAGTATAATACAGGATATAACTCAGGATCAGTACAGGATAAGTAATGTAATGTATGTACACAGTGACCTCACCAGCAGAATAGTGAGTACAGCTCTGGAGTATAATACAGGATATAACTCAGGATCAGTACAGGATAAGTAATGTAATGTATGTACACAGTGACCTCACCAGCAGAATAGTGAGTGCAGCTCTGGAGTATAATACAGGATATAAATCAGGATCAGTACAGGATAAGTAATGTAATGTATGTACACAGTGACCTCACCAGCAGAATAGTGAGTACAGCTCTGGAGTATAATACAGGATACAACTCAGGATCAGTACAGGATAAGTAATGTAATGTATGAACACTGTGACCTCACAAGCAGAATAGTGAGTACAGCTCTGGAGTATAATACAGGATATAACTCAGGATCAGTACAGGATAAGTAATGTAATGTATGTGCACAGTGACCCCTCCAGCAGAATAGGGAGTACAGCTCTGAAGTATAATACAGGATATAACTCCGGATCAGTACAGGATAAGTAATGTAATGTATGTACACAGTGACCTCACCAGCAGAATAGTGAGTACAGCTCTGGGGTATAATACATGATATAACTCAGGATCAGTACAGGATAAGTAATGTAATGTATGTACACAGTGACCCCACCAGCAAAATAGTGAGTGCAGCTCTGGAGTATAATACAGGATATAACTCAGGATCAGTACAGGGTAAGTAATATAATGTATGTACACAGTGACCTCACCAGCAGAATAGTGAGTACAGCTCTGGGGTATAATACATGATATAACTCAGGATCAGTACAGGATAGGTAATGTAATGTATGTACACAGTGACCCCACCAGAAAAATAGTGAGTGCAGCTCTGGAGTATAATATAGGATATAACTCAGGATCAGTACAGGATAAGTAATGTAATGTATGTACACAGTGACCCCACCAGCAAAATAGTGAGTGCAGCTCTGGAGTAGAATACAGGATATAACTCAGGATCAGTATAGGATAAGTAATGTAATGTATGTACACAGTGTGTGTGTGTGTGTGTGTGTGTGTGTTACAAGCCCTGTGATATGAAGAGGGAGGATCTAGTATTACTGCTCATCAGATTTATCTCTTAATAGATAAGGCAGCTGGGAGCCATTCTTAGTAACAATAGTTTCCATTAGAAATGGCCCCCTGCTGCCTTATCTAATCATAAATCTAATGAGCAGTAATACTAGCTCCCCCTTTACATCACTGGTATTCTCCTATGCTGGGAGGAGGGATGTAGCTCTCTGCATTCAGAGCCTGTGACATGACGACATAGCTCACAAGGGAGAGAGCACAGCTCATATGGAAGATCTGTGCATTATGGTTAATAATATCAGCAATCTGGGCATGCTAAGAGTTTTGAAACAGCTGGAGGTCCACAGTTTGAAGACCATAGCTCTTCTGTATATGTATATTATATCTATGTATAAACACTATATATGTAAAAATAAAATTGAAAACTCAATTTTGTTGCATTCTATTAAATATTTAAAGACATCCGTCCACCTTTTAACATGATGACAATTTTATACCATCCCCTTCTGTTTCCCACAAAATAACTCTCTTTTATTTTCGGTATATAAAATTTTCTGCTGCGGTGACAGTTTTGACCTACAATCTGCTCTGCTAAGTATATAGAGATCAATTTGACAAGTCGAAATCTGGGAGATTCGAGATTGAAAACTTGACGCGGACATCACTGAAATGAAAATTGCCTATAAAGATTGTGTGTCCGCATTAGAGTCCAGCACAATGTGTCCTTTGCGCAATCCAATGACAGAACCCTGCCTAATGTAAAGTGAGGCACAGAGCGCAGTATTACGGTTTTATACTATGATATGTCGGTACTGGATTTAACTAGTATTTAGTAGTCATTTTTTTATGTGCAGTTCACACTCAATCTGTAGTTTAGAATTACAAGGTTTAGACTTACAAATGATAGCTGTACAGCAAATGTCTATTATTAAACCTAAATTTGATGTTTTTGTCCTTGTTGATCTAAAATTCTGTTTCTATGTAACTATGCAACTTTTAAATTGGTACCGTGAAGGACAAAAATGTTTCAACAATAATACAGTACACTGCTCAAAAAAATAGAGGGAACTAAGATAACACATCCTAGATATGAATGAACGAACTAGTCGTATGAAATACTTTCCTCTTTACATAGTTGAATGCGCTGACAACAAAATCCCACAAAAATTATCAATGGAAATCAAATGTATCAACCCATGGAGGTCTGGATATGGAGTCACACTCAAAATCACAGTGGAAAACCCCACTACAGGCTGATCCAACGTTATGTACTGTCCTTAATACAAGTCACATTGAGGCTCAGTAGTGTGTGTGGCATCCACGTGCCCGTATGACCTCCCTACAAGTGACAGTTTGAGTGGACACATGCACATTTGTGTCCTGCTGGAGGTCATTTTGCAGGGCTCTGGCAGTGCTCCTCCTGCTCTTCCTTGCACAAAGGCAGAGTTGCGATCCTGCTGCTGGGTTGTTGCCCTCCTACGGCCTCCTCCACGTCTCCTGATGTACTGGCCTGTCTCCTGGTAGCGCCTCCATGCTCTGGACACTACGCTAACAGACACAGCAAACCTTCTTACCACAGCTCGCATTGATGTGCCATCCTGGATGAGCTGCACTACCTGAGCCACTTGTGTGGGTTGTAGACTCCATCTCATGCTACCACTAGAGGGAAAGCATTGCCAGTATTCAAAAGTGTCCAAAACATCAGCCAGGAAGCCTAGGAACTGAGAAGTGGTCTGTGGTCACACCTGCAGAACCACTCCTTTATTGGGGGTGTCTTGCTAATTGCCTATAGTGGGATTTCACAGAAGTGTCAGTGACACCGGGTATAAATCCACCAAACTTTTAAAGAGAACCTCTCATGATCTTGTTAAATGTTATAATCCTCCCAGGTCACTGCCCCCATCAGGATAAACCACCCCGGCCTTTATTTTTATTTGTTGTTTTCTTCCTCAATATTTCTCTGTATTTTCTGCTCATTCTCAGTCAGATTCACAGACTGGGAAGGGGCGTTCCCCAGCAGGTGTGACATCATCTGAAGCCATACAGGGGAGAACTTCCTCCCTCACTCTGCTACACACAGCTCAGAGCAGTTCAGTGTGAGATAAGCTAGGATTGGCCAAGGCAGCACTCCAGACTGAATTTTCGGATTTTGGACTTCTGCCAGGCCAGCAGGAGTCCAAAGTCTATGCAAGAGAGGGGGGGGGGGGGGGTAAATGTGCTCTGGACAAGTAGGGAGACACCTAGTGGCAGCTTTTTTAAACATAAACAAAACATAGAAACCTTTTTTTTTTTTTTAAAGAAAGTACATTAGAAAGATCTTTCATTTATCATAAGCAATGCAATAGCAAAAATTTGTTTTAATGACAGTGCCCATTTAATGGAACACAATGCAACACATTTCCCAGCTTAGTGGTCACTTCGTCAGGTGGATGCCTGATGAAGGGTCCATCGATCCGGGAAACTTATTCTTTCTCTCAGAGATGAGACAGAAGGGTATACAGTATGAATAGATCCCAAGGTAAAAAATGATCTGTAGTCTGCGGTTACTGTATGTAACTTACTATGTATAGTTAGTATACCATATCATTCATCTGATAAAACAGTTACACACTATTCCAAAAGGATGGCAATCTCAGTATTGTGAGTTAGACCTCATTTTAGGAATAATACAGCAAAAACACTACAATAAGGCCAGAGCACACTGAAAACAAAATTTTCTTCCCGCACAGGATCGTACCAGCCTTTAAAGGTCTTAATAAAATAGTGGAAAGTACATCCTGTAATAGATCTTGTCAAATAAAGTCATAAAAATTTGAAACACAAAAAGCGTAAAAATATTGCCTATTAGTTCATATTGATTCAATTTAGAAAGAGTTTTATGAGTTTGGATAGAGATATATTGGAAGTATGAAGTGTAAAATTAAAGCCTATAAACCTGTTTTATTGAGCAGAAAAGCTTAACCTCGGGCGGCCTTTGGGCAGAAGTTCTGAAGACGCGTCCGACACATGTCCAAGAGCAATCGTAAGGCTTCTCAACCGGCTGGGTTACTATAATGGTACAGGGATTATTATTTTTAATACATATTTATGTGATGGCCATCTCAATACACATAGGGGGAGTATCAAGGGATTTAGAGAAGTTTTTTGGTTACAAAATTTGTACAAAAAAAGTCACACGTGCACCTAAGCAATTTTTTGTGCGACTTTTGTGGATTAGCATAAAGTAGCCCATACCCTGGCAACCTGCCTGCATCCACAACACACCCGAATCTTCCACCTGCCTGCATCTACCTCCCTCCCGCTGGCTGTTGCAGGACTACAACTCCCAGCACGGGAGTTGTAACTTATGAACAGGGGGCCTCCAGCTGTTGCTAAACAACAACTCCCATCACAGGAGTTGTAGTTTAAGAACAGTGAGACTCCAGCTGGTGCTTAACTGGAGGGTCGCTGTTGTTAAATTACAACTCCCATCATTGATGGGGGTGTAGTTTAGCAACATCAGGAGGCTCTCTGATTGGAAACTATGCTTTATGGGCGTTCTCCCCAGGAGAGAGCGCCATAAATGTACTAACCAATTTTTTTGTGGACTACGTTGGATTCAGTCGACTATGTTGATGACCTGCATTTTTTTGTTTACTAGTAATAAAATGGTTAACAAGGGCTTATGGGGGTTTTAAAGGTGTTGTTTTTATTTACTTTACAGGCTTAGTAGTAGAAGTCCATTACTAAGCCAGGGCTTAGCGTTAGCACTAACCCCCAATTATTACCCCGGTACCAACTGTAACAGGGGTTCCAGGAAGAACCGGTACCAACATGCCTGGAGCTTCAAAAATGGCGCTCCTGGCCTTGGCGGTAACAGACTGGTGTTATTTAGGCTGGGGAGGGCTGGTAACAATGGTCCTCGTCCACCCTGACATTGTTAGGCTGTTGCTGCTTGGTTGGTATCTGGCTGAGAATAAAAATACAAGGAACCCTATGCATTTTTTTTCATAAACAATTAAATAATAATGAAAAATATAAAAAAAAATGCGTGTGGTTCTAATCTAAACCAGATAATAATAATAATAATTTTATTTATATAGCGCCTACAGATTCCGCAGCGCATACAATTATGATGATGAATTAAGATACCAACCAAGCAGCAACAGCCCGACGTTACCATTGTTACTGGCCCTTCCCAGGCTAAATAACTCCAACCTGTTACCACCTAGACCCAGGACCGCCATTTTGGGTATACTGTGTTAAAAGATTATTAATAGCAGTTATAAAGAACAACTCTTTCTCAATGGAGGGCTTGGTATCAGCAAAAAAATTGCAAGACTAGTCTATTGATTTCAATAGGAACCATGTAATGCTACATTTCTCCAGTGGTGGCACTACAGGGGAGTTGAACACTTGCTTCCTTTGATTCACTTATTGTAGAACCAAAGTGAAACAAGCCTTTAAAGGGGTACTCTATCGTTAGACATATTATTCCCTATCCAAAGTATAGGGGATAACTTGTCTGATCATGGGGGGGGGGGGGGGGCAGCCACTGGGGACCCCGCGATCTCTGCTGTGGCACCCAAGTCAGCAAACTCTGTTCCATGCCGGATGACTGGCGATAACAGCTGCCACGCCCCCTCCATTCCTGTCTAAGGGAGGAGGCATGACAGTTGTTTACCAGCCATTAAGCCCCCTCCAAAAGACATGAATGGAGGGGGCACGGCGTGACATCACAGTCATAGAAGCCCCAGACTTCCGTGACTGTAACGTTGCAGCACCGGCCCAGAGATGGCGGAGGTCCCAGTCGACAGATTCTCCGTGATCAGACATGTTATCACCTATCCTTTGGATAGAGAATAACATGCCTAGAGGTGGAGTACCCCTTTAAAGTGTACCTGTTGTTTAAAAAAAAAAAAACTTTTGGCATGTCCTGGAGACATGCCAAAAGTTTTGATTGGTCTGGGTCTGAGTGTTCATGATCACATGACACAGAGTTTTCAAGAGAATAACACGTATCTGATCTTTGCACATTTTTTTCTGACTGTTATTGATCCTTTTTAATCATGTTTTATATAAGCATCTATGTTTCATAAAGATCACTCATTTTAAATCCATTTTATGTTTGGTGCTATTCTTGATAGGTTATTATGTCCTGGAGATACGCCAAATGTTTTGATCGGTCTGGGTCTGAGTGTTCACGATCACATGACACAGTGTTGGGAGGCGACGCACTTGGAGCGCTCTTCTCTTATCTCCACTGCTGGAACTCCTACTGATCACAAGAATAAGGGTTCCTATGTTGTCCTATGTTAATTCTCATATTTTTTTGTAATTTGTAACATTTTTGTCTTAAATATTTGAGTAATAAAAAAATAAATAAATAAGGTGATATACAGGATTAAAAATCTGTCCACGGGATATGTGGTATTACAATTCTGCTCCATTCACTTCTGTTCATCTCAACTTTGCAGGTTGCCAATCCCCCAAATTTTTTATTGTAATGTCATTAATTTTACAGTTTCCTGATATGCACTTACATTCTTGAGATATGAGGGTTTATAGTTTGTCTAACAGTTCAGGGAATCAGTTGGATGGGCGGGGTGATGGGTGGGATTATACAGTCAGGGCGGTGATAATAATTTACATTGAGGGGCATGTATGCCTATTACCTCCCACCACCACTACCCACTGTGTAATCCCACCCACCACAACAGATAACTAATGTGGAGATAAAACAAATGATAGTCTATTTGATGATGGTTGTTTGCAATGTTATAAAATCACGTTTTCTTTCTCATTGCAAGAGTCATAAAGGCTGGCTGAGCTGCAGCATGAACCACACCCTTCCGTGCATGATTGATAGACAGGGCGCGATGCTGAAAGCCATGCATGGAAGAGTGGGGAGGGAAGATGCAGGCTTCAGCTCAGAAATGCATATATGAGCTTGGTAGGAAATCATGATTTTATAACTTTGCAAACATCCCTGAGCTAAGTGGCAGGCATCTTTTGTTCTCCCTTTCTGTGCATGTCTGCAGCTCTGAGCCTGACACAGAGCTGACACATTCCCTATAATCATATTAAGCTATTTTATTTTAATAGCAATTGTAAAAATAACTTATATTTCAGATTCTAATCCGATTTAATCTTCAGGTTTCTTTAGATCTTTTTTTCTCAATTTTAGTCAGGAAATCTCCCTTCATTGGCCATTGTGTATTATGCTCAGAGTAAAAGAATAATTATCTAATATATAAACTGTTGGGTTTGGTAGAATCCATTCACCTAGAACAGAACAATCTGTCTCCCATTGCCATTCCCTTTCATCTTTCTAGGTCATTGTTAGTGTTGAGCTCTAATATTCGTAATGCTAATTTTTATTGCGAATATCGGCATCTTGCGATTTCATCAATATTTAGAATATAGTGCTATATATTCGTAATGACTAATATTATTGTTTTTTTTTCACATGCAAATTTTTATGCAAATTTTCCACGCAAATTTTTGCATGGAAAAAAAGTGAAAGTACATAGCGAATATGCAAATTTTGCGAACATAGGACAAATAATTGTAATATATTCACAAAATATTGCGAATTAGAATATGGCCCCTGCCGCTCATCACTAGTCATTGCTGGTAGAGGGATAAGGGATGAATAGATTTCAGCCGGGGCATTGAATGCTATTTCTGTGCAGACATCTCATACCCAATGTACTGCCAGAAAATCTCCTTTTAAATATTTCTTATGTGTCTTAAACAAAACAACACTTAAAGGGGTACTCCGCCCCTAGAAATCTTATCCCCTATCCCCAGAGAAAAACTTCCCTCCATGCCGGATGACTGGTGATGCAGGCGGAGGCTCGTGATGTCACAGTTACGCCACACTGGCCATGCCCCCTTAATGCAAGTCTATGGGGGGGGACGACGTGATAACCGTCACGTCCCCTCTCACAGACTTGTATTGAGGAGGCGTGGCCGTGACATCACAAGTGGGGCGTTATCGTGATGTCACAAGCCTCTGGTGCTGCACCTGACGCTCTAAACGACGCAGCGGCCGGACCCCCGCGATGAGACATCTTATCCCCTATCCATTGGATATCCATTGGATATCCATTACCCCTTTAACAAAGCAGAAGATTACTGGATTTTCATTTATACAAAAGTAGTTACTGTTACGCCGAACGCTCCGGGTCCCTGCTCCTCCCCGGAGCGCTTGCGGCGTTCCTCTCTCTGCAGCGCCCCGGTCAGACCCGCTGACCGGGAGCACTGCACTGACTCGGTCGGCGGGGATGCGATTCGCATAGCGGGACGCGCCTGCTCGCGAATCGCATCCCAAGTCACTCACCTGTCCCGTTCCCCGACTGTCACGTCCTGGCACGCGCGGCTCCGCTCCTTAGGGCGCGCGCGCCAGCTCTCTAGTATTTAAAGGGCCAGTGCACCAATGATTGGTGCCTGGCCCAATCAGTCTGATTAGCTTCCACCTGCCCCCTGTCCATTTAACCTCACTTCCCCTGCACTTCCTTGCTGGATCTTGTTGCCTTAGTGCCTAGAGAAAGCTACTACTGTGTTTACCATTACTGTGTTCCTGACCTCCTGCTATTACTATTGACTACAAACCTTGCCGCCTGCCCCGACTATCTGCTACGTCTGACCTTGCTTCTGCCTAGTCCTTCTGTCCCACGCCTTCTCAGCAGTCAACGAGGTTGAGCCGTTGCCGGTGGATACAACCTGTTTGCTACCGCTGCAGCAAGACCATCCCGCTTTGCGGCGGGCTCTGGTGAAAACCAGTATCAACCCTAGAACCGGTCCACCGACACGGTCCACGCCAATCCCTCGCTGACACAGAAGATCCACATCCAGCTAGCCGAATCCTAACAGTTACAATTAATTTCAGGACTCACCGAATCCACTTTGAGATTAACATCTGTCTGAGGGAGCGGGGAAGACTGAACTCTGGAGTGGAGCCCTTGTTGGCAGCTGGCACGCATTTAAAAACAACTTATGTATGTTCATGAAGAGCAGTAAAATTGATCAATGGATATGATGGGTTTGATGAATTACTAATTTCATAAAGCATTAGAATTTAATTAATATTTTAATGTCTGTTTATTTGTATTTGCATTTTTCCGTTTTGGGCCCTGTTCAGACCTTGTTTTTCATCCATTATCTGTGTTCTGTGCTTTTCTTCTAGGCATGGAAGAGTTAATCCTTTTACCCAATTGGAATGCGGGTGTGCCTATATATCTTCAGCTCAGTCTGCATTCTAGTTGCTGATTATTTAGTGCAATATTCTTTGTCTGTTTGTGCAATACTCTGACTATGACTGTTTGAGCATTTACCTTGTGATATGATCTGAGTTTTTAGCAATAGTTAATAGTCTTTTATTTTAGATTTTAGTCTGTGTTACATTAGTCAGTTTTTAGGATTGCATTTCCATTCTGCTAAGTCGCTGTTCACACTATGAGTTTTCTTGTATCCGTTTTCTGAGTTTTTGTAACAAGACATCCCTGTAACCTTTTTTGGGACTCTGGGGAATTGAGTTTTAGTTCAAAATATCTCCATGCTCCATCGCGGACTCCTGGAGATTGAGTTCTAGTATCAAGACATTCCTGGGTTTTTTGGAGATTTTCCAAGGGATTTAATTTATTCCTGTTTGTTCCTGGAGTCTATGCTGACTCATCCATTTACCAGTCTTGTGTTCTGGACCTAATCTGTCAGTTATCTGTGTCCAGTGTAAACAGTGTTCTATATTTATATCCTGTTTGCTTGATCTGTTCTTTGTTCTTCTTGTATTTGTTTGTGAACAGTGTCCTATGTTCCTGATCAGTTTGCCTGTTTTTATTCTTCCCTGTTAGTATTTGTATCCTGTCTGGTATATCTGGTTGTCTAGAAGTTTTCCGTTTCTGGCCTGTGACCGACTATGTATATTATTTGTTTTTACACCACTGCACTGTAGCTCCAAGTTGTCAATCCATCGCTTAGGATGGATGGGCATGTGGTCAGGGAGAGTGTTTTTAGGGTCAGTTTAGGGCTCACTCTCCCTGTCCACGCAATCGGTCATGACAAATATATTTTGGGCCATGATCCGAATTCACAATGGGGATAGCATATTATTGTGAGTCCTGTAACTGTTGACATGGGAAAAGGTCAGGTGTGTCCTATACATTATGTCATGATCGATCATATACATTATGTCATGGTCTTTCCTGTACATTATGTCATGGTCTATTCTACTGTACACATTATGTCATGGTCTGTCCTATACATTATGTTTATCCTGTACATTATGTCACGGTCTATCCTATACATTATTTCACGGTCTATCCTGTACATTATATCATGGTCTATCCTATACATTATGTCACGGTCTATCCTATACATTATGTTTATCTATCCTATACATTATGTCACGGTCTATCCTGTACATTATGTCATGGTCTATCCTATACATTATGTCACGGTTTATCCTATACATTATGTTTATCTATCCTATACATTATGTCACGGTCTATCCTGTACATTATATCATGGTCTATCCTATACATTATGTCATGGTCTATGCTATGCATTATGTCATGATCTATCCTATACATTATGTCACGGTCTATCCTATACATTATGTCACGGTTTATCCTATACATTATGTTTATCTATCCTATACATTATGTCACGGTCTATCCTGTACATTATATCATGGTCTATCCTGTACACTATATCATGGTCTATCCTATACATTATGTCATGGTCTATGCTATGCATTATGTCATGATCTATCCTGTACAATATGTCATGATCTATCCTATACACTATGTCACGGTCTATCCTGTACATCATGTCACGGTCTACACTATGCATTATGTCATCTCTATTCTATACATTATGTCACGGTCTATACTGTACATTATGTCATTGGTGCACTAACACCAAATTTTATTCATACAGTCACCGGATCTAACGGGGAGATGTCAAAAACTGACCACTATTGTATACCCGCAGGACCCAGACCTGGCCAGCTAATTTTTGCACCCTATCCGGGTTTGTTGCCGGACTGTAAACCGTAGCATACAACGGTTTTCAGTCTGGCTACAAAACCGTATACGGTGCAAAAATTAGGCGACTGGAGTCACTATCTGACTTCGGCCGGACCCCTGACCACCCCACCCGATCAGACATCTTGGTCCCTATTCTTTGGATAGGGGATAAGATGTCTATGAGTGGAGTGCCCCTTTAAGGATTTCAGGAGTTCCAGGTTATAAAACAGCAACTTAATAAACAGAAATACATTCCATTTATCCCTTGACAACCTTGTAGTTTTTCAATTACCGGAGAGGCACAGGCTGGAGATAACTGCTGTAGACTATGGGCACGGTCTACTTCTGGTTACTTTTATCATAGGATTATGGGAGTCGTAGTTTTGTAACAACTGGAGGACAGGTTTGGGAACACTGGTGTAGATTATAGGCAAGGTTCAGTTCTTTATAGTGTTACCATTTATTTCTAGTTTTAGTGTTTAGGACCAAACATACATTGAGCATTTCTGGTGGGTGCAGGTATGTTCCTCTCCTGTAATGTATCATGTTTAATCTAATAAAAAAGCCAACGGTAAGTGAAGCGTGTGTGTTAAGTGTTTAACAAATATTCCATGCTAGAATACGTTACAATTACAGCTGTCAAACAGTTCCATTGTGTGACAAGGAGTGCAGCTGTCGCCACCTATTATTCATACATTAGAGCTGTCCATCGCTGGCTGCAGAAGTCACAGCCCAATGATTCTCTGCAGGGTAATATTTCCTCTGAGATTTTGTTTTGTAGAATACACAGAACTGGGCATAAATGTTACATTGCGCTGGGAAACACTTTCCTGAATAAGATATAGATTTTTTTCATTAGATAGATAGATAGATATTACTTATTTGTTTCTCTGTTTACATAGTATCTATTATTATAATTATTATTAATAATATTTATTATAGCAATTATAGATACTATGTAAACAAAAAAGTTTTAAAAAATGTATGATAATATTTATTATTATTATTAATATTATTATTGTTACTACTACTACTACTAATAATAATAATAATATTAATAATAATAATAATAATAATAATAATAATAATAATATTACATACTATATAAACAAGGCAACAAAATAAGTAAAACAAAAAGTAAATAAATAAACTAAATCAATAAATAAACAAAGGACATAAAGCCCCTCAAAAATGTTATTTACATGGTAAAGGATGACAAAGGAAAGTACAAATACATAAGCACATCCAGTTCTGCCTAATATCCTGCAATGGTGACTGCAAAAAAGCCCCCCCCAAAAAAAAAAAAAAAAAAACTCTTATCGAAAACCCAAACTGCTGCATACATATATTATGTGAATTTACAGAAGATTTGCATCATTCGTAATAGTTTTGTTGCTATGGAGAACATATCCTTATCTGTGGCCCCTCCAGGTGTATGTGGACCCTTGGGTCACAGTGGACTGCCTGTCTACTCCACAGTGGGGATCGAATTGACCCTGGTTTCTCTGATACACAGTTTTTAGGTCATGGTACAACAGCATTGTTGACCAAGAAGGTACACAGGACTCGGCACATCTAGAACGCTCGGTAATCCACTTAGCTGGACTGGTTAAGAATCTCCTCGGTCCTCTTCAGGTGTCACCGGTGGCATTTTAGTCTTTCTGAGGACCATTCCTTCACCAGGAAGGACGGCTCCTCATTGCTAGATGTAGCAGACTTATCCTATCAGGAGGTTGGAGCACTGGGTCAATCACCTGTGACACCGGTTCTCACAACTCCCAGTGATGGCAGATTTAAAAGACCGCTCCTTAACTGAGGTGCCAATAATTGTGGCTCCTGCCCATGACGAGGACTCCAGTTTCCCCTGCTATTTCCTGTGACCTGACCTTGCCTTTGCCTGCTGATTTTGTACTACACTGCCCTCTTGGATTTACCTATGCAAGCTCTGACTCTGATTCTGCTTTGTACTGAGCTGCCATTTTTATTTTTATTTCTGGCTTGACTCTGGTTGACCCCTTGTGCCTCTTGTGATCTTGTACCAATTCTCCTGGTGTGATGCTGACCCGGCCTGGGTTACCTCCCTTGATACCCCGTGCACTTAGTTTTGTGTAGGGAGAGAGCTTTGAACAGTTGGAGATCGCTGAGTGTGGAGACTCATCTGGTGGAGGTAGAGACAGTGGTTTGAGCGAGGTCTGGTCTGCATTGCTCCCAGCCTGACATGACACACCATTCACTTAGATAAGTGTAGAGAGGGACTGTCGCACAGTTGAGGACTGCCATGTATGAAGGCTCATCTGGTGCAGGTAGGGACAGTGGTTTGAGCTAGGTCTGGTCTGCACTGCTCCCAACCTGACATGACGCCTTTCTTTCAAACCCATGTCTCAACCCTATGTCTTACCTCACCACCATCTCTTATAGATCTTGACATTATATAACAACTCAGTCCCCAATATAAGAGGGCGGACTCAGCAGACCACCATAACATTAAGATGTGCCGTTTCCTAATCCTGATATGTAAGAAAGGAGTTGTCAGACCAGGTCCCTACCATCCTGAGGCTATGTTCACACGCCGGAATGTCCGTGCGGAATCCCGCCTGAATATTGCCCAGCTACTTTCCGCTGCAGCAGCGTCCCATTGATTTGAATGGGATTCTGCTGCACTGTGCTCATGGGGACTTGCCTATTCTTTCTGCGGATTCCTTATGGACCTGCATTGCCGTCTAAGAGACGGCGCAATTCCGAGCGGTCCTAGCGCACACCGGATTATTCAAATGTGTGGAATGGCAGACATTACACACATTTTCTCCCGTATGAACTATGGGGTTAAAGTCCATGTTGGATCTGCCAAACGTGCTACCAAGAGGTCCGACAACATAAAGGAATCTCATAACACGTGCATCCATATGTTTACTAACAGTTTTATAGGGCAACATTGTATCTCATTGGGCACTAGTTCTTGTTTGTAGAGGTTACGTGAAGGATAATCCAGACAAAAGTGCCGTAAGATTGATAACCATTGCTGTAATTCACCATCGAGTGCTGCAGGATCCACGGGAGGCGAGCGGCGCACACTGAGAGTCCTTGTAACTAGATTGGCTTACGCTGCAATGTGGCGCCAAGCGGTAATTATTAGGTGGGGTGTATTCCAGTAAATTATAGTATGCATCCAAGGCAAGTAATGATTTTACTCTTTGGAAATAGATTTCCAGGTAATTAAACATTAGCAGAGTAAAGGTTTCACCAGACTATAATACACACACGGCAAATGAAGATGTAATCCTCCGAAGGAATAGATGAGCAACGGAGACGGAGAGAATCCGCAACACTATATCCGGGGAGGGTGAAGATCGATGATGTGTCCATTCATGAGTGTGAGATCAGTCATCAGGTACAATATTACAGAAAGTGGGGTTGTGGTACAAGAGTATAAAGGAGTGTTTTCCAAACAGTGTGTCTCCAGTTGTTGCAAAACTACAACTCCCAGCATGCCCGGACAGCCGTTGGCTGGTTTTGCAACAGCTGGAGACACACTGTTCGGAAAACACTGCTATATGGGAGTGAATTCTGTAAAGAAATAAATTCGGCTAGAGCAGCAAAAGAGCATTACACCGAGCATAACATGTTTTCGGAAGAAATAAGCTCTGGCCTTCTATTCCTGGACAGAACCTTTGATGTTGGTAGCTGAAACATTGAATGGTGATCTATCTATCTATCTATCTCATATCTATCTATCTATCTATCTATCTATCTATCTATCTATCTCCTATCCATCTATCTATCTATCATCTCTCTATCTATCTATCTATCTATCTCATATCTATCTAGAAGAGCAGATTTGCTGCAGCACACGATAGTAGTGACAAGTGGTTTATTACAAAACATTACATGTAATAAACCACTTGTCACTACTTTCGTGTGCTGCAGCAAATCTGTTCTTCTAGCATTGCGGACCTGGGACCTGGGACCTTCTGCTGCGTGCATCCATTTCTTCATATTTTTGAGGTGCGGCCCACCCTGTGTTTTCTATCTATTTATCTCATATCTATCTATCTCATATCTATCTATCTATCTATCTATCTATCTATCTATCTATATATATATCTCATATCTATCTATCTAACTCATATCTATCTATCTATCTATCTATCTCATATCTATCTATCTATCTCATATCTATCCATCTCCTATCTATCTGTCTATCTATCTATCTCCTATCTATATATCTATCTATCTCATATCTATCTGTCTCATATCTATCTATCTATCTATCTATCTATCTCATATCTATCTCACATCTATCTATCTATCTCATATATATATATATATATATATATATATATATATATATATATACATATCATATATATCTATCTATCTGTCTCATATCTATCTATCTATCTATCTGTCTCATATATCATATCTATCTAGCTCATATCTATCTATCTATCATATATCTATCTATCTAGCAACAGGAGAATACAGCAGCACACTGCTAGCTCAAAGATATAGATAAAACATGAGTATATAGATACAACATGAGAAGCTATTCAGCTATGGTGCAGTAATGAAATAGTGAGATACTTAGCTTGCAATTTGGCGGCCAAATAGCTTGAACCGTCCCACCACGGTAAGGTGATCTCATTGGGACGGACCCTACACTGTGTATATGCCTCTGTGTGAATAGATCAGCAGGCATTGCAAGATCTGGAACATCCAAATCACCTTATATACACCTGATAGAGGTGGGTGGGGTGCAAGAGCCAACATGGAGGTAGCCACTCCCCCATATGTGTAATACAAACAAGAAATAAGTTGGCCAGCACTATTGATTCCAAACTATTATACGGACCTGGCTTACAGGTGCAGGCTGCTGGGCTAAATATACAGCAACAGGAGAATACAGCAGCACACTGCTAACACAAAGATATAGATATTTGGATGTTCCAGTTCTTGCAATGCCTGCTGATCTATTCACGCAGAGGCATATTCATAGTGTAGGGTCCATCCCAATGAGATCACCTTACCGTGGTGGGACGGTTCAAGCTATTTGGCCGCCAAATTGCAAGCTAAGTATCTCACTATTTCATTACTGCACCATAGCTGAATAGCTTCTCATGTTGTATCTATATACTCATGTTTTATCTATATCTTTGTGCTAGCAGTGTGCTGCTGTATTCTCCTGTTGCTGCATATTTAGCCCAGCAGCCTGCACCTGTAAGCCAGGTCCGTATAATAGTTTGGAATCAATAGTGCTGGCCATCTATCTATCATCTACCTTCATTAGAAAAATGATATAAATTAAATATTGCACCTAGATAGAAATGTTGGATTGCTGTAAAATTTATGATGTCCAGCTAAGTCTTAGACAGATATGTCAATGATTACAGACAGGGTCTGATTTAATACTAGGTCTTGTCGCAAGAGGGTGTGAAACTGCTTCCCTTGCTGCCCTATTAATGGACTCTCACAGGCTACTTTTGGGTTGTGTACCCCTTGGTCAAAAATGCTACTGTCCAGAGCAGGATAGGTTTGCTATTGGGATTTGCTCCTGCTCTGGACATTCCCGGACATGGACAGAGGTGTCAGCAGAGAGCACTGTGGTCAGGCAGAAAATAACAACACAACTTCCTGTGGAGCATACAGCAGCTGATAAGTACTTGAATGATTGAGTTTTTTAAATAGAAGTAATTTACAAATCTGTTTAACTTTCTGGCACCAGTTGATTAAAAAACAAAAAAAATTGTTTCCCACTGGAGCACCCCATTAACCTACAAGTGTGTGGGATGTACAGGCCCAGCAGAAACTTCTGTGAGTAAATGTGCCACAGGATGCCATACGGAAACTGGTATGCCTCCATGTATCCCAACCATATCCCATCTTGCATCCAGGCTAGAGGGACCCATGAGGGTACTAAAGCCTTCATGTTTCCCAACTGTATCTACAATAATTGTGCATCCAGGGTAGAGGGGCCCAAAAGGGTACTAGATAATCTATGTATCTCAACTGTATCTAATTTTGTATCAAGGCTAGAGATACCCAACCAGGTACCAGAGCCTCCATGTATCCCAACTGTATCTAATCTTGTATCCAGGCTAGAGATGCCCAATCAGGTACCAGAGCCCTCATGTATCTCAACTGTATCTAATTTTGTATTCAGGCTAGAGATGCCCAACCAGGTACTAGAGCCTCCATGTATCCCAACTGTATCTCATCTTGTATCCAGGCTAGAGATGCGCAACCAGGTCCTAGAGCCTCCATGTATCCCAACTGTATCTCATCTTGTATCCAGGTTAGCGATGCCCAACCAGGAACCAGAGCCCTCATGTATCCCAACTGTATCTCATCTTGTATCCAGGCTAGAGATGCCCAACCGGGTACCAGAGTCCTCATGTATCCCAACTGCATCTCATCTTGTATCCAGGCTAGAGATGCCCAACCAGGTACCAGAGCCCTCATGTATCCCAACTGTATCTCATCTTGTATCCAGGCTAGAGATGCCCAACCAGGTCCTAGAGCCTCCATGTATCCCAACTGTATCTCATCTTGTATCCAGGTTAGAGATGCCCAACCAGGTACCAGAGCCCTCATGTATCCTAACTGTATCTCATCTTGTATCCAGGCTAGAGATGCCCGTCCAGGTACCAGAGCCCTCATGTATCCCAACTGTATCTCATCTTGTATCCAGGCTAGAGATGCCCAACCAGGAACCAGAGCCCTCATGTATCCCAACTGTATCTCATCTTGTATCCAGGCTAGAGATGCCCAACCGGGTACCAGAGCCCTCATGTATCCCAACTGTATCTCATCTTGTATCCAGGCTAGAGATGCCCAACCGGGTACCAGAGCCCTCATGTATCCCAACTGTATCTCATCTTATATCCAGGCTAGAGATGTCCATCCGGGTACCAGAGCCCTCATGTATCCCAACTGTATCTCATCTTGTATCCAGGCTAGAGATGCCCAACCGGGTACCAGAGCCCTCATGTATCCCAACTGTATCTCATCTTGTATCCAGGCTAGAGATGCCCAATCAGGTACCAGAGTCCTCATGTATCCCAACTGTATCTCATCTTGTATCCAGGCTAGAGATACCCGTTTGGGTACCAGAGCCCTCATGTATCCCAACTGTATCTCATCTTGTATCCAGGCTAGAGATGCCCATCCAGATACCAGAGCCCTCATGTATCCCAACTGTATCTCATCTTGTATCCAGGCTAGAGATGCCCATCCAGATACCAGAGCCCTCATGTACCCCAACTGTATCTCATCTTGTATCCAGGCTAGAGATGCCCAACCAGGCACCAGAGCCCTCATGTATCCCAACTGTATCTCATCTTGTATCCAGACTAGAGATGCCCAACCAGGTACCAGAGTCCTCATGTATCCCAACTGTATCTCATCTTGTATCCAGACTAGAGATGCCCAACCAGGTACCAGAGCCTCCTTCAATTATTCAATTCTCCCCAACGTCTCCTTTTGCTGTAATATTGTAATCACCTCCATATATCATTACAGTCACACAAAGGACGTTTTATTTGATTCAGACAACTCCTTCTTGTTTTGTTATTTATTATTGTCAATAAATGTATATTTATCTACCTATATCTATCGCACCATATAGAGTAATAGATAATATTGATCTCCTCCGAACAGAAGCTGAGCTGTGGAGAAACCCCGCTGCTATCTGCAGGTCATTTACATACAATGAATACACATTATATTGTAGATCAATTAGGGTGAGTCATTTTAATGGCATCTTAATGGGTAATGGGGGCGGCCTGTCAGACCCCATGGTGGTAGAGACTACAGGGCATTATCTTTATTTGCCCTCTTTATCCAATAGGATATGGACATATAATATAATACAAAAAAACAAAACGAAAAATAACGCTATGTTAATAAAAAAATATATAAAAGTTAATTGTCTGCAGGGGCATTATTGACCCACTGACCCCATAGGGATTTAATTAGGGTCAGTGGGTCAATATTCCCCATGCAGACCATTGACTTTTATATATTTTTTTATGAACATAGCATTTTTTTATTATATTATCCATCCCCGATATGTATCTTTTTGCTTATAAACACAATGTTTTTTCTGTATATATTTTTTTTATGTATATTGTGTATCTTCTTGTTGACCTCACAGCTGTCTGACCTTTCATTGTGACCCCTCATTTATAGGACATGTCTTTAAATGCCGATGCGGGGCGGAGGCTCACGATGTCACGGCCACGCCCCACTTGTGATGTCACGGACACCCCCCCCTCAATGCAAGTCTATGGGAGGGGGCGTGGCGGCCGCCACGCCCCCTCCCATAGACTTGCATTGAGGGGGGGTGTCCGTGACGTCAGAAGCGGGGCGTGGCAGTGATGTCAGAGATCGTGGGGGTCCCCAGCGGCGATCAGACATCTTATCCCCTATCCTTTGGTTAGGGGATAAGATGTCTAGGTGCGGAGTACCCCTTTAATGTCCATAACCTGCTAAGCCCCCAGTGAGGCAGAAAACATTATAGATCCTCCATAGTGATGAGCGGCATTGCCCAAATTCGAATTAGCGCTATTTCGCCAATATATAGACGAATATTCGTCCTATATTCGCCAATTTTGCGTATTCGTTATATTCCCATATTCGCGCATTCGAGGAAGAAAACAGTGAGGGGGGGGGGTGGGCAACTTTACTATTGGTTGCTAGGGATGTTGTTGATAACCTCTGACAAGTGTATTTGAATCATTCTAATTGGCCCACAAGTGAAAAGAAGGAATATGCAAATATTCACATATGCGATTATGCGGGAAAAAAGCCAATATTCGTGAATTCGCGAATTTGCGATATTCGTGATAAAAATTGTAAATGCGAATATTCGCGCCCAAGTGTTGCTCGCGAATATTCGTAATTCGAATTTTATTCTTGAATATCGCACATTCGCGAATACGCGAATATTCGCGAATATAGCACTATATATTTGCAATTACGAATTTTCGTTTTTCCTGCTTATGCAAATTTTTGCATATTTTTCACATATGCTAATTTCCTTATATGTAAATTTTCTCCTATGTAAATTTTCTCATATGCGAACTTTTCCGTGCATTAATTTTCTCATATGCGAATTTTCCCCTGTGTAAATTTACGCATGTGTTAATTTTCTCATATGAGAATTTTCTATGTCATTTTTCGCATATGCGCATTTGCTCATCTTTAAATTGTCTTATATGCGAATTTTCTGGAATGACATTGTTCGCATATGCATATTTTCATATATGTTAAGCGAATTTTCTATGCGAATAGAAATTATCTATACGCATAGAATTTTCTGTTATGAAATGTTTCGGATATGCGCATTTTGTACATATGATAAATTTTCTTATATGCGCATTTTCTCGTGTGTAAATTTTCGTATATACGAAAATTTACACGCGTATTACGCATATGTGAATGTAGCGAATATATGACAAATATTCGTCCATATATTCGCGAAATATCGCGAATTCGAATATGGCCTATGCCGCTCAACACTAGCGCCGAACACTAGTCCTCCACTTTCCCAGTTTGGGTGACAAATCATTACTAGTGTTGCTCGCGAATATTCACAATTCGAATATTATTCGCGAATATCGCATATTCGCGAATTTCGCATATTCGTGAATTCGCGAATTTCGCGAATATAGCGCTATATATTCGTAATTACGAATATTCGTTTTGTTTTTTTTTTCACAGTACACATCACAGTGATCACCCCTCTCTGCTTCCAGCTTGTGTGGTGTAAAGAAGGCTGTAATACTTCTGTGTGAGACTGGTGTGCGAAAATTCGCATATGCGCAAATTAGCATATGCTAATGTCCGTATATGCGAATATTATATATGCTAATTTTGTATATGTCAATATTCACATATGGTAATTTTCGTATACGCGAATATTCGTATATGCGAAAATAAAACGAGAATGTAACGGCTATGCGAATATTCGCGAATATGTGACGAATATTCGTCCATATATTCGCGAATATTCGCGAATTCGAATATGGCCTATGCCGCTCAACACTAATCATTACGTAGATTGTTCTGTGACACTGATAATAGACCGGAACCACTTCCTATGTCACCATGTGGACCGCCACGTGTTCTGCTCACAGTCCTCTCTCCTTCCTTAGATACATCGTGCAGATTCCAAATCCATCCGGCTCCATGAGTATTATAATGAATTCAGTTTAGTAGAGGCTCTTGGGGTGTAATGTTTTTTGTTTGTTTAAATATTCCCCTTACTATAGTGACACCTTAACCCAGTGTCCGGAAAAAAAAATGTTCCGAATGCCAGGGTGCTGCCCGGAGATCACGGGGGTTCCAGTGGTCGGAACCCTGCATCCACACATCTTATTCCCTCCTTTGAATAGGGAACAAGATGTCCAGGGGCGGAGTACCCCTTTAATGCACAGCAAAACATTGTCTAAGCTCATTCGGTGACTACGTTGCCTTTTCGCTTAGCATAACTGCGCTATTATCATATGCAATACATTAAAGGGGGGGGGGGGGAATAATATACAGTGTGCTGCTGCATTCTTCTGTTGCTGTATATCTAGCCTAGTAGCGTGCACCTGTAGGCCAGGTCCATATAATAGTTTGGTATCAACTAAAGTGCTGGCTTCTTCTTTGTCTGTATTGCACATACAGGGGAGTGGCTACCTCCATGTTGGCCTTGCACATCACCCACCTCTATCAGGTGTGTATATAAGGTGTCTTGGATGTTCCAGATCCTGCCATGCTTACTGAATTGTTCACACAGAGGCATATTCACAGTGTAGGGTCCGTCCCAATGAGGCCACCTTATCGCGGTGGGACGGTCCAAGCTATTTGACCGCCGGCGGAGACAAATTTGCGAGCTAAGTGCCTCCCTATCTCATAGTTTCACATTTGCATCTATTACACCATAGCTGTATAGCTCCCCATGTTTTATCTGCATGTTCATGTTTCACCTATATCCTTGTGCTGGCAGTGTGCTGCTGTATTCTTCTGTTGCTGTATATATATATATATATATATATATATATATATATATATATTTTTTTTTTTTTTTTTTTTTTTTTTTTATCAACTGGTGCCAGAAAGTTATACAAATTTGTAAATTACTTCTGTTTAAAAATCTTAATCCTTCCACTACTTATTAGTTGTGTAGTTCTTTCCAGGGCTCTCTGCTGACAGCTCTGTCCATGTAAGGAACTGTTCAGAGTAGGAGAAGTTTGCTCTGGGGATTTGTTCCTATTCCGGAAAGTTCCTGACACGGACAGAGGTGTCAGCAGAGAGCACTTTGGTCAGACTGGAAAGAACTACACAACTTCCTCTGGAGCATACAGCAGCTGATAAGTACTGGAAGGATTAAGATTTTTAGATAGAAGTAATTTACAAATCTGTTTAACTTTCTGGCATCAGTTGACTTTAAAAAAAAATTGTTTTACACCGGAGTACCCCTTTAAAGAAGCAATACCTTGAGCCTCCGCCTTTTATCCGAACAAACACACTGCATTTTTTTTTTTCCCGGTGCATTGAAATCTCAATTAGCATGGGGGAGGGGGGGCGGGGAGTTGAAGACCCAGACAAATAGCGGAGCCCCCCGGGCTAAGGAGCCAAAATAGACTTTAATTTTTATTATCGGAATGAAATTGACTGTGAGATATGAGGACTTTGTTATCGCCTCTGTCGGGCTCCGCTGGCGAACAGACACAATTAAACATCAGTCACATCAGGAATTGTTTAACATGCAGGAATTAGATAGACCGGACGGGTGCCGGAGGGGCGAGGAATTTGTTTATGCAAAAACATTGCGTTTGTATGTTTTGTATTTTGCAATATTATAGAATTAATAATTAATAGAATAGGGAGGACAACCCCTGCACCTTAGGCTCTATTACAGTGTTTTCCATCCAGTGTGCCTCCAGCTGTTGCAAGACTACAACTCCCAGCATGCCCGGACAGCCTTTGGCTGTCCTGGCATTCTGGGAGTTGTAGTTTTGCAACAGCTGGCACCACACTGGATGGAAAACACTGCTCTACTTGGTCATAAGGAGATATCGGTATTATCTATGATGTTTGCCCATGTGTGTGTATGTGGGGGGGTGAAGGGAGGGGGAATATTAGGAAGATAAGTCACTCCTCTAGCCTTTCTACTGAAGGCAAGACAGTTCTGAAATGCTCTACTAAAAGGATCTTCACCATTTACCCCCAGTGGGTGATTGTATAAGTATAACACACTTACAGAAGATGAGCTGCAGTTTCCTATTGAAGGATGCAGGTCTGTAAGGAAACAAGCAATGATAGCTGTCCAGGTATGCTGGGAGTTGAAGTTTGGAACACCAGGAGGGCCACAGTTTGAGACAACTATGTTAAGGAGTTAATTAGCACACTGTGCAGCTCTAGTTTACTCTGTGGGGTAGAAAGATGGTGTATACATTATGCAGCAATCTATGTGTCAATATATATATATATATATATATATATATATATATATATATATATATATATGTTTACATACAGTGAAGAGATCGCTGGTCCAGGCCTCCTCTTGTTAAGCCCCACCTCTAGCAGTGACGATCCTTACCAAGTTGAGCCGTACTCACGCCTGTCAGCTCCGAGCACAGCTCATCCCCAACATTGCCAGATTCCCACAAGCTGATGTTGGCAATATTTAAAAGTTTGTCAAGACGCGAACCCCCTGAGTTCCAATCAAATTTGAGTTTGTGGGGGCTCGACGTGCTTGCAAATCATGTGGTCCTCAGTGCTTAAAATGGTACTTCAGTGAAAATTTTATTTTTTAAAGTCAACTGGTGTCAGAAAGTTATACAGATATGGAAATTACTTCTATTGAAAAATCTTAATCCTTCCAGTACTTATCAGCTGCTGTATGCTCCAGAGGAAGTTGTGTAGTTATTTCCAGTCTGACCCCAGTGATCTCTGCTGACACCTGTGTCCGTGTCAGGAACTGTTTGCAGCACCAGCAAATTCCTATAGCAAACCTCTCTTGTTTTGGACAGTTCCTGACATGGACAGAGGTGGCAGCAGAGAGCACTGTGATCAAACTGGAAAGAACTGCACAACTTCCTGTGGAGCATACAGCAGCTGATTAGTACTGGAAGGGTTACAAATGTGTCTAACTTTCTGGCATTAGTTAATTTGAAAACATTTGTTTTACACTGGAGTACCCCTTTAAGACTGCTGCAGATGAACCAGAATTTGAAGCTTTCCCCTCAGCAAGCAATGTATGTTTCATGAAAGCCCAACATGGTTCTTATCACTGCAGGAAAATAACAGCGTTCAGCGTACAGGCGCCTAATCATAAGACTTTCCACCGCTCTATAATGTATAATGCATACAATTAACACCATTCTTATTTTATGGCATTTTCAATGTTTAGACCTGCATTGTCCATAAGAATGATAATTGCTATGTAAAACATTACCCAGAAAAAGTACAAGATATTTGACTAAAATGCTAATTAATGCCGTCTCTAAATATCAAGTTATTACTGTATATTCCAGCAGCGTTTGCAGTTTAGAATAAAGGATACTTATCATATTTAACATATTACAATATATTTGATAATAGTACACATTGTAATGGCAGCATTGTACCTTCAAACTTATCCAAAGGGGCAGTGTCAGAGTAATCATATTCTAGCACAGTGTTATAGTAGTCATATTCTTGTATGTAGGAGCAGTATTATAGTAGTTATATTCTTGTATATAGGAGCAGTGTTATAGTAGTTATATTCTTGTATATAGGAGGCAGTATTATAGTAGTTATATTCTTGTATATAGGAGCAGTATTATAGTAGTTATATTCTTGTATATAGGAGCAGTATTATAGTAGTTATATTCTTGTATATAGGAGGCAGTATTATAGTAGTTATATTCTTGTATATAGGAGCAGTGTTATAGTAGTTATATTCTTGTATATAGGAGGCAGTATTATAGTAGTTATATTCTTGTATATAGGAGCAGTATTATAGTAGTTATATTCTTGTATATAGGAGCAGTATTATAGTAGTTATATTCTTGTATATAGAAGCAGTATCATAGTAGTTATATTCTTGTATATAGGAGCAGTATTATAGTAGTTATATTCTTGTATATAGGAGCAGTCTTATAGTAGTTATATTCTTGTATATAGGAGCAGTATTATAGTAGTTATATTCTTGTATATAGGAGCAGTATTATAGTAGTTATATTCTTGTATATAGGAGCAGTATTATAGTAGTTATATTCTTGTATATAGAGCAGTATTATAGTAGTTATATTCTTGTATATAGGGGGCAGTATTATAGTAGTTATATTCTTGTATAAAGGAGCAGTATTATAGTAGATATATTCTTGTACATAGGAGCAGTATTATAGTAGTTATATTCTTGTATATAGGAGCAGTATTATAGTAGTTATATTCTTGTATATAGGAGTAGTATTGTAGTAGTTATATTCTTGTATATAGGAGTAGTATTATAGTAGTTATATTCTTGTATATAGGGGCAGTATTATAGTAGTTATATTCTTGTATATAGGAGCAGTATTATAGTAGTTATATTCTTGTATATAGGAGCAGTATTATAGTAGTTATATTCTTGTACACAGGAGGCAGTATTATAGTAGTTATATTCTTGTATATAGGAGCAGTATTATAGTAGTTATATTCTTGTATATAGGAGCAGTATTATAGTAGTTATATTCTTGTATATAGGAGGCAGTATTATAGTAGTTATATTCTTGTATATAGGAGCAGTATTATAGTAGTTATATTCTTGTATATAGGAGCAGTATTATAGTAGTTATATTCTTGTATATAGGAGCAGTATTATAGTAGTTATATTCTTGTATATAGGAGCAGTATTATAGTAGTTATATTCTTGTATATAGGAGCAGTATTATAGTAGTTATATTCTTGTATATAGGAGCAGTATTATAGTAGTTATATTCTTGTATATAGGAGCAGTATTATAGTAGTTATATTCTTGTATATAGAGCAGTATTATAGTAGTTATATTCTTGTATATAGGGGGCAGTATTATAGTAGTTATATTCTTGTATAAAGGAGCAGTATTATAGTAGATATATTCTTGTACATAGGAGCAGTATTATAGTAGTTATATTCTTGTATATAGGAGCAGTATTATAGTAGTTATATTCTTGTATATAGGAGTAGTATTGTAGTAGTTATATTCTTGTATATAGGAGTAGTATTATAGTAGTTATATTCTTGTATATAGGGGCAGTATTATAGTAGTTATATTCTTGTATATAGGAGCAGTATTATAGTAGTTATATTCTTGTATATAGGAGCAGTATTATAGTAGTTATATTCTTGTACACAGGAGGCAGTATTATAGTAGTTATATTCTTGTATATAGGAGCAGTATTATAGTAGTTATATTCTTGTATATAGGAGCAGTATTATAGTAGTTATATTCTTGTATATAGGAGGCAGTATTATAGTAGTTATATTCTTGTATATAGGAGCAGTATTATAGTAGTTATATTCTTGTATATAGGAGCAGTATTATAGTAGTTATATTCTTGTATATAGGAGCAGTATTATAGTAGTTATATTCTTGTATATAGGAGCAGTATTATAGTAGTTATATTCTTGTATATAGGAGCAGTATTATAGTAGTTATATTCTTGTATATAGGAGCAGTATTATAGTAGTTATATTCTTGTATATAGGAGCAGTATTATAGTAGTTATATTCGTGTACATAGGATACAGTATTATTGTAAAATATATCTGCTAATATTGTTTCCTGTATCTCCCTTTCCAGTTTTCTTATTTGCCTTGTAAAGGTTACTTATATTGTTCCTTTATACTTTACAGTCACTGTTGTGCAGTGTCTTTCTTATACTATGAGATAATTACCGTCTTTTCTCCCACGTCTGTATTATAAAAGTGACAGTCGATCTTTGGCCTTAGCCATTATAAGAACCTTTTGAATGATTGGTAATGTGTCTTTAAGGCTTATTTTAAATGACCTTAAATAATAAAATGTTTGCTGCACTTTCCCTTGTCGGCGTCCAGCTGTGAATGGCCCTCTTAGTCTCGAGATGTATGCGTGTGACTATTGAGGTGTTATAGCAGCTTAATAAAATAGACGTAACATTAGCAAGGATCCGGAGTGCACATGAACTGCAGTCACCTTCACTCCAGGCCTGTTTCAGCTGGAGGCCATTATCCTTAGTAGTGCGATTCTGCTGGTGAAACATGACTCTTTAGACTAATGATGCAGCAATGGGCTCTCGGCAAAAGCTGCTGCTCCAGCAATACTCCTCAGCCGCTATTGACAGCTATAAATCCCATCTACCTATTATCTCCCTCCTTGGACTGCAAAATCCTCACTCAAGAGTGATCACAGGAGCCGAAAAGAAGAGAGTGCAGCCTGGTGTAGAACAGGGATTAGTGAATGAGAACAGCCAGCAAATGGCGCAATAGATGAAGGGCTGCTCCCTCGGATGGTCAAAGAAAACAAGAGGACAAGTACTCAGCTGGTGGATACAGGGTTAAAACTCATTGGAGGACTCTAGAATATGTTGTACTGATCAATATGTTTTATATACAGTGACCCCCCCCCCCCCCGACCTACGATGGCCCCGATATACGATCATTTCAGCATACGATCACTCTCAGAGGCCATCGCATGTTGAAGGCAGCATCAACATACGATGCTTTTGTATGTCGGGGCCATCGCATAAACGGCTATCTGGCAGCGCAGACTGCTTCAGCTGCCACCGGATAGCCGTTTACGGTGCGCCGTGTGGTCCGCTGACGATCACTTACCTGTCCTCGGGGCTCCGGCGCGTCCTCTTCGGAATCCCCTGCATCGTTGGCGCTCTCCATCGGCGTCATCACCTCGCTGCGCACGCCGTCCCGTCATCCAATAGGAGCGGCGTGCGTAGCAACGTGATGGCGGCGACGGAGAGCGAGGATGCCGGGGAAGCAGAGGCCTTGCCGGAGCGTCGGGTACACCATGGGGACATGGAGACAGCGATGGGCGGCGACATCCAGGGCAGCAGTGACGAACGGTGACGGTCCGGAGTGGGGGGGGACAGGTGAGTATAACCTCCAATACCTCTTGCTGGATGATGTAGTTTTGCAACATCTATAGGTCCACGGGTTGGAGAGCACTGTCCTATACTTTACATTGCACAGATCCCTCAACATACGATGGTTTCAACAAACAATGGTCCGTTTGGAACGGATTACCATCGTATGTTGAGGGGCCACTGCATAAATGTACTACAGATGTAATACTGATTTTTAATACAGTAGAACATATAACATAATGGAACAGTCATGGGAACCTTTAGGTGACAATTCAAGCCATATACCCAGGGGTTAAAGGGGTATTCCGCCCTTAGACATCTCATTTCCTATCTAAAGGGAATAAGAGGGATAAGATGTCTGATCGCGGAGGACCCCCGAGATCTCCTGTGCCGGATGCTGCTCCAGTCTAGGAAATGCTGGGCTTCCAAGATGGAGATGTGACATCAAGACACACCCCTCATGATGTCATGTTACACCCCCTCAATTCATGTCTATGGGAGAGGGGCCCTAAAGGACGTTGGGGGTGGGGTGGGAGAGAGTATGGCGTGATGTCACGTCTCGAAAAGCCAGCATCTCCAAGCCTGTAGCAGCACCCGGTAGTATACCCATGTGACCGAAAAATATTGGCAATGTGAAATGTTTTGATTTACGCTGTTGACCATGTGGGATCAGGATTGTGATAATCTATAGTGTTGAGCGGCATAGGCCATATTCGAATTCGCGAATATTCGCGAATATATGGACGAATATTCGTCATATATTCGCGAATATTCGTTATATGCCCGTTTTATTTTCGCATATGCGAACATTCGCGCATGCGAAAACTATCATATGTGCATATTAGCATATACAAAATTAACATACGCGAAAATTCGCATATGTGAAAATTCGCATGTGCTAATTTTCGCATATGCTAATTTTTGCATATGCGAATTTTCGCGCGCCAGTCTCACACAGTAGTATTAGAGCCTTCTTTACACCACACAAGCTGGAAGCAGAGAGGGATGATCACTGTGATGTGTACTGTGAAAAAAAAAAAACGAATATTCGTAATTACGAATATATAGCGCTATATTCGCGAAATTCGCGAATTTGCGAATATGCGATATTCGCGAATAATATTCGAATTGCGAATATTCGTGAGCAACACTAATAATCTAATAGTTCAGACAATTCTACACACAGTTGGGGGGAGATTCATCAAAACCTGTGTAGAGGAAGAGTGGTGCAGTTGCCCATAGCAACCAGTCAGATCGCTTCTTTCACTTTTAACAAGGCCTTTGAAAAAGGAAAGAAGCGATCTGATTGGTTGCTATGGGCAACTGGGCAACTTTTACTCTGCACAGGTATTGATAAATATCCCATTGTGATACCAAATATGTGCTTATTTTTTTTTTCTGCTTATTATTTTTACTTGGAAAATGAGAAAAAGGGGGCGATTAAATTATTATTATTTTTTAATATTTTATTTTTTTTAGAGGATTTTTTTTTATATTTAATTTGAAGATGTTTCATTTATACTTTTACTTAAATTTTACTTCCCTCCGTTTATAAGCAGTCATTCATGTGCTTTACATTTATCTATTTGATCAGTGATATTTGGTAAAACATACAGGCTACTATATCAAATTTCAAGTCATGCACTTGACACCAGAAATATGCACCAAAAACTGTCTTAAAGGGGTACTCCGGCGCTAAGACATCTTATCCCCTATCCAAAGGATAGGGGATAAGATGCCTGATTGCGGGGGTCCCGCTGCTGGGGACCCCTGGGATCTTTCACGCAGCACCCCGTTACCATTAGCTCCCGGAGCATGTTCGCTCCGAGTCTGATGACTGACGATCACGGTGCCGGAGTATTGTGACATCACGGCTCCGCCCCCCATGTGATGTCATGCTCCACCCCCTCAATGAAAGCCTATGGGATGGGGCGTGACAGCTGTGGCTGCAGGAATGATGCTACCTGTGGCCTAGAAGAGGTCAAAGCTTAGGATGTGTTAGGAGACCTGTGGCAGTGCTCAGCCGCAAGCATTCTGGCAGGTCCAGTCACCATCTTGCCTACTGAACTGTGGCACTCTGGTTGGGAACCATTGCACATGATGATACGCCAGTCCCAATGAAAATGGCAGGTTTGGCTGATGATCCGGGCACCAACTTTTTATTCACCTCAGTGAAGCATCAATGACTTAAAGGGGTATTCTGGTGGAAAACATTTTTTTTTTTTACCAACTGGTGCCAGAAAGTTAAACAGATTTGTAAATGACTTCCATAAAAAAAATATTTACCCTTCCAGTACTTTTTAGCAGCTGTATGCTACAGAGGAAATTTTTTTCTTTTTGAATTTCTTTTTTGTCTTGTCCACAGCGCTCTCTGCTGACACCTCCGTCCGTGTCAGGAATTGTCCAGAGCAGCACAGGTTTGCAATGGGGATTTTCTCCTGCTCTGGACAATTCCTGATACGGACAGAGGTGTCAGCAGAGAGCACTGTGCACAAGACAAAAAAGAAATTCAAAAAGAAAAAAATTTCCTCTGTAGCATACAGCTGATTAAAAGTACGGGAAGTGTAAAGATTTTTTTTATAGAAGTAATTTAAAAACTAAGAATTAGGTGCAGCTAACAACAGAAGGCCAGAGGTAATTAAAGCTATAGCCGGACCCCACCGGCAACAGAGTAAAAATGTATTCAAAATAATAGCTTATACCTCTAGGACCTCACCAACCTTGGTGCATAATGATAAAGGTGGAGATAAATTAAGATAAATCAGCGTTACTTATAAAATTGTTTTTAATTAAATATAAATAGAATAAGGATAAAATATTGAATTAACACATTTGACTGGCACTACCATATGATAATCCCACTGGGCCCCGTGGGATATCAAACTAATACGAATGGATGTAAGAAAGATGTCCAATTTACTAGCGCTCCGCAGCTCCGGTATGAATGAAAAAAAGTCCGTTTTAATCCGCAAACAAGAATTGAAGTCCTGTTTTGTAGCAGAGCGAGTTTACTTGGAACATAAAGTCAATCTCCAGAAAAAAGATACAAATGATATTAAAAGTATCTCTCACCACTGCTTCTGGCGGCTTGATAGTCCTTTGCTGTGGGTTACAGCCCTGCACTCCTCTCGTGCCCCGATAGTGGGGGGAGCACTGCTGTCTCCCATCTCCCTTACAGCCCCGATGGCAGGGGGCGCAGTATGGTGTTACGTGCCGCTGGCTCCGATGGCAGGGGGGCGCAGTATGGTGTTACGTGCCGCTGGCTACGATGGCAGGGGGGTGCAGTATGGTGTTACGTGCCACTGGCTCCGATGGCAGGGGGGTGCAGTATGGTGTGACGTGCCGCTGGCTCCGATGGCAGGGGGCGCAGTATGGTGTTACGTGCCGCTGGCTCCGATGGCAGGGGGGCACAGTATGGTGTGACGTGCCGCTGGCTCCGATGGCAGGGGGCGCAGTATGGTGTTACGTGCCGCTGGCTCCGATGGCAGGGGGGCGCAGTATGGTGTTACGTGCCGCTGGCTCCGATGGCAGGGGAGCATGATGTGATGTTCTGTGTTATACACATTTCTACTGAGGAAGGGGTCGGAGGACTACAATTCCCAGCACCCCGGAAAGCGTTTAGGTGTCTGGCACTGTTCACACAGTCTTTACTAGTGTTTGCCTGCAAACTCATAGGTCCCGCTAACAGAGGAGTTAACCCAGCCGTATTCCGCCCTGCCTGGCGGCAACCTTACCTTTAACCATCTCCCACAGCCTACACTTCCTGCAGCTCAGGTCTCCACGTGGTACGCCATCCCTGGATCACCCGCCACTCCCGAGCGCACCATTGCCGCCGGACTTACTGCCGCTCCAGTGCTGACTGACACTCTTGCCGGAGTGTCAGAACAATACCATCAACAGACAGCCGGTGAGCGAGTGCAATCTGCAGTACAGAACATCACATCACACTCCCCTGCCATCGGAGCCAGCGGCACGTAACACCATACTGCGCCCCCCTGCCATAGGAGCCAGCGGCACGTAACACCATACTGCGCCCCCCTGCCATCGGAGCCAGTGGCACGTAACACCATACTGCGCCCCCCTGCCATCGGGGCTGCAAGGGAGACGGGAGACTGCAGTGCCCCCCCCACTATCAGGGCACGAGAGGAGTGCAGGGCTGTAACCCACAGCAAAGGACTATCAAGCCGCCAGAAGCAGAGGTGAGAGATACTTTTAATATCATTTGTATCTTTTTTCTGGAGATTGACTTTATGTTCCAAGTAAACTCACTCTGCTACAAAACAGGACTTCAATTCTTGTTTGCGGATTAAAACGGACTTTTTTTCATTCATACCGGAGCTGCGGAGCGCTAGTAAATTGGACATCTTTCTTACATCCATTCGTATTAGTTTGATATCCCACGGGGCCCAGTGGGATTATCATATGGTAGTGCCAGTCAAATGTGTTAATTCAATATTTTATCCTTATTCTATTTATATTTAATGAAAAACTATTTTATAAGTAACACTGATATATCTTCATTTAAAAAACTGTTTAACTTTCTGGCACCGGTTGATTTAAAAAAAAATGTACCCCTTTAAGGCAGAACACCGCTGCTGCCAGTAATTGGCTAAGCTGGAAGTTCCTACTGAGACATGTGGTCTCCGAGCCAAGAAGAAAGGTGATAAGTTAGCTGCAGAAGACCAAGGTAGGTGGGTGCACCTTTTTGTTTACTTTTATATCGCCCCCAACAAATTAAAAAAAGTCTAGGTGCCCAGATAACTCCTTTATTAACGGAGTACTCCACTGCCCCAGTGTTTGGAACATTTTGTTCAGAACACTGGGTGCAGGCTGCGGGGCTCATGATGTCACAGACACGTCCCTTGTGATGTCACGTCACCCCTCTCAATGCACATCTATGGGAGGGGGCATTATTTTTGTGCTTTTCAAACCTGCCCTCAAAGTTTTCTTCAGGGCATTTGAGCTCCTTAAGTCCATAATAAATCCAGAGCTGTTGTTCACAAGACACTTCTGCTGTTTGTAAATTATATCACAGAAACGCTGTGCTGCAAAAAAGGCAAACATTTTACCCAATTAAATCTCCCAGTAATTAAAGTTTTTTTGTGTAAGTTTCCCTATGGGAGTAATTACCATGTGTAATGAGATCAGCGCCCGGCAATCGCGCAGTATTTATTATGGAGCAGCTTATCATATTGTGTACATACAATGCGCTATAGTCACCTGCTACAATAGCATTGTTATAGTGGGATGTCACCTGCGTATAAACCTGGGTTATGATTAAAAGGGGCTGTAAGCTTATACAGATACAATGTATCACTTCTGTCTTCATTCTCCAGACCCATTTACTTTTCACATTTTGTTATGGCGATATAAGGTCTCACAGCTGACAATGCTTATTGGAGCTAAAACCAATACCATCCCTACAGTGATCATGGTGGGGGCAGCATCATGTCTGGGGGAAACCAGGCACTGCCCATCACCTGCCCAATACCATCCCTACAGGGATCATGGTGGGGGCAGCATCATGTCTGGGGGAAACCAGGCACTGCCCATCATCTGTCCAATACCATCCCTACAGTGATCATGGTGGGGGAAGCATCATGTCTGGGGGAAACCAGGCACTGCCCATCACCTGCTCCATACCATCCCTACAGTGATCATGGTGGGAGCAGCATCATGTCTGGAGGAAACCAGGCACTGCCCATTACCTGCCCAATACCATCCCTACAGTGATCATGGTGGGGGCAGCATCATGTCTGGAGGAAACCAGGCACTGCCCATCACCTGCCCAATACCATCCCTACAGTGATCATGGTGGGGGCAGCATCATGTCTGGAGGAAACCAGGCACTGCCCATCACCTGCCCAATACCATCCCTACAGTGATCATGGTGGCAGCATCATGTCTGGGGGAAGCCAGGTACTGCCCATCACCTGCCCAATACCATCCCTACAGTGATCATGGTGGGGGGCAGCATCATGTCTGGAGGAAACCAGGCACTGCCCATCACCTGCCCAATACCATCCCTACAGTGATCATGGTGGGGGGCAGCATTATGTATTATGTCTGGAGGAAACCAGGTACTGCCCATCACCTGCCCAATACCATCCCTACAGTGATCATGGTGGGGGGCAGCATCATGTCTGGAAGAAACCAGGCACTGCCCATCACCTGCCCAATACCATCTCTACAGTGATCATGGTGGGGGCAGCATCATGTCTGGGGGAAACCAGGCACTGCCCATCACCTGCCCAATACCATCCCTACAGTGATCATGGTGGGGGCAGCATCATGTCTGGGGGAAACCAGGCACTGCCCATCACCTGCCCAATAACATCCCTACAGTGATCATGGTGGGGGCAGAATCATGTCTGGAGGAAACCAGGCACTGCCCATCACCTGCCCAATACCATCCCTACAGTGATTATGGTGGGGGCAGCATCATGTCTGAGGTAACCAGGTACTGCTCATCACCTGCCCAATACCATCTCTACAGTGATCATGGTGGGGGCAGCATCATGTCTGGAGGAAACCAGGTACTGCCCATCACCTGCCCAATACCATCCGAACAGTGATCATGGTGGGGGCAGCATCATGTCTGGAGGAAACCAGGCACTGCCCATCATCTGCCCAATACCATCCCTACAGTGATCATGGTGGGGGCAGCATCATGTCTGGAGGAAACCAGGCACTGCCCATCACCTGCCCAATACCATCCCTACAGTGATCATGGTGGGGGGCAGCATTATGTACTATGTCTGGAGGAAACCAGGTACTGCCCATCACCTGCCCAATAACATCCCTACAGTGATCATGGTGGGGGCAGCATCATGTCTGGAGGAAACCAGGTACTGCCCATCACCTGCCCAATACCATCCCTACAGTGATCATGGTGGGAGCAGCATCATGTCTGGGGGAAACCAGGCACTGCCCATCATCTGCCCAATACCATCCCTACATTGATCATGGTGGGGGCAGCATCATGTCTGGAAGAAACCAGGCACTGCCCATCACCTGCCCAATACCATCCCTACAGGGATCATGGTGGGGGCAGCATCATGTCTGGAGGAAACCAAGCACTGCCCATCACCTGCCCAATACCATCCCTACATTGATCATGATGGGGGCAGCATCATGTCTGGAAGAAACCAGGCACTGACCACAGTGCTCTCTGCAGACCCCTCTGTACATGTCAGGAACTGCCCGGAGCAGGAAAGGTTTGTTATGGGATTTTAGTCCTGCTCTGAACCGTTCCTGACACGGACAGAGGTGTCAGCAGAGAGCACTTCCTGGGGAGCATACAGCAGCTGATAAGTACTTGAAGGAGTACAATGTTTAAATAGAAGTAATTTACAAATCTCTTTAACTTTCTGGCACCAGTTGATTTAAAAAAAATAAATAAATAAAGTTTTCCACCCGAGTACCCCCTTATTTAAACTTGATCCAAAGCGCTCTGGACCTCAGACTGGGGTGAAGGTTCACCTTCTAACAAGACAATGCCCCTAAGCACAGGACAACACAAGAGCAGCTTAGGGACAACTCTGTGAATTTCCTTGAGTGGCCGAGCCAGAGCCTGAACCCAATGGAACATCTCTGGAGAATCCTGAAAATGGCTTCCACCGACGGTCCCCATCCAACCTGACAGAGCTGAGATGATCTGCAGAAAAGAACGGCAGAAAATCCCCAAATCCAGGTGTGTAAACCTTGTGGGCTCATCCCCAAGAAAACTGAAGGCCGGAATCACTGCCAAAGGGGCTTCAACTAAGTCCTGAGTAAGGGTATGAATACTTATGTCACTGCAATATTTTACTTTTAACTTTTTATTCGATTAGCAAAGATGTGTAACCTTCTTTCATCACTCTTTCATTATGGGGTATGGGGTGCAGAAAAATGGGGAAAAGTAATTATTTTTTTTTATTTAAGTATTTTTTATTTTATTTTAGCAGAAGGAGCAACATAATAACATGTGATAAAAGTGAAAGGGTCTGAAGACTTTCCCAATGCTTTGTATCCAGTGATGTCTTTTTGATGTATAGTCAATCACAGAGGTTTGTCTCCATGACTGAAGTGCCGCATTTATATCCCAAGATCTCTACATTATGGGGGAGATCTATCAAAACGACTGTCACGCCCCCTCCCATAGACTTGCATTAAGGGGGCGGGGCGTGACATCACACGGGGGGCAGAGTCGTGACATCACGATCTTCTGTTCCCGTGGTCGGGAGCCTGAACCTCCAGCGCTGCCGGAAGCAGATACAGGTGGGTGCGGCATGCTATATTGTGGGGGTCCCCAGCGGCGGGACCACCGTGATCAGACATCCTATGGATAGGGGATAAGATGTCTAGGTGTGGAGTACCCCTTTAAAAAGATACTCTGCCCACAGACACCTTATCCTCTATCCAAAGGATAGGGGATAAGATGTCTGATCACGGGGGTCACGCCGCTAAAACCCCCCGTGATCTTCATGCTGCACCTTAGTCGCACCTGGCATTCTAAACAGTATTTTTAGAATGCTGGGTTTCCATGGCAGGAGACGTGACGTCACACCACGCCCCCCCATTCATGTCTATGGGACATAATTGGAGGGGGCATGGCGTGATGTCACGAGGGGGTGTGGTATGACATCACCTCTCCGGCTGCCCAAACACAGCATTCTAAACATTTTAGAATGCCGGTTGCGGCACTGGTGCTGCACAGAGATTGCGGGGGTCCCCAGTGGCAGGACCCCCACGATTATACATCTTCCCCCTATCCTTTGGATAGGGGATAAAATGTCTGTGGGCGGTGTACCTCTTTAAAATGTGCCGCCACAATTGTGTAATTGCCTTTGCCAGATCTACCACATCGAAGACAGAGAAAAATGATGGCCGCATATGAGGTCTAGAAAAACAAAAGTTGTGGCGCTCAGATTTGGGCAGCTGAGATTTGGAGCCCGCAGACACCATTGTCATAGCAAATTAAACGTTTTAATAAGCCATTTTGGTTTCCACTGTTTTCCTTCTTCCGCGGCGCCATGAAAAGTGTTTAATTCCCTATGGGGATCCGGATAACTCTACGGCAGATTTCACAATTTATGTTCATGTGTTTTTGGATTTAATTAACTGTAACAAATTGAAATTATTTGTTTGCTTTGTAAAGTCGGTTTAATTAGAATTTCATTAAGCTGAACGTATATGGTGAATCCGACACCATTTTCTAATTTATAATAATTGTTATTAATTGTTTAATTGATCAAAAATGATTCGATTGGAGGCAATGCAGACGTGCAGCTATCACCCATGTGTGAATCGCGTGGACCTAAGGACTTCAATGGAATCACATGAAACTTTGCATCTTCATTACTTTATCAGGAGCTGAAATGGGGTTTATAATTTTAATGGTCTATCTCTAGCAGGGACCACATCCCCTTTAAAGGGGTACTCCGGTGAAAAACCTTTTTTTACAAATCAATTGGTGCCAGAAAGTTAAACAGATTTGCAAATTACTTCTATTAAAAAATCTTAATCCTTCCAGTACTTATCAGCTGCTGTATTATCCACAGGAAGTTGTGAAGTTCTTTTCAGTCTGACCACAGTGATCCCTGCTGACACCTCTGTCCATTTCAGGAACTGTCCAGAGTAAATTCCCATATCAAACCTCTCCTGCTCTGGACCCGCCCGAAACACCTCCTCCCATTGACATGAATGGAGGGGGCATGGCATAATGTCACAACAACTGCTGTAGGAACCCGATGTTTGTTTAGAACGCCGGGTGCTGAGGGTGGGGTGCCCCAGCAGCAGGACCTCTGTGATCAGGCATCTTATCCCCTATTCTATGGATAGGGGATAAGATGTCTTGCAGTGGAGTACCCTTTTAATGGGACAGTCACCAAATACTCCACCAAAAGCTGCAAGATTCCATGCTGTGCTAAAGTAATTGTGCTGTATTTGATTTGCAGAAAGACACAAAGAGTTGCAGCAAAGTGTTAAAGTTGTCTCACAAAAACCCATTCTGAGGTCTCTTTACTGCACTTAAATGGGAAAACCTCAGTTGACATAGGGATAGTTTAGTACTCTTGGCCATGGGACATAACATGGAATGGACTACTACTCCCAGCTGTCCCTGTGTGCCACAATATGACGTAAATGTATTGTACAAAAATACACAAGAACACAGCACCATGTCCTACATCTAAATTGGTGGCAAAAGTTACCACCCTCAATGTCCAAGGGGTCCAGCAAAAGATATGTATATCAGCGCTTTGCTGGAAGAAATAATGCAAGAATTTAGTTAAAAAAAGGGAGAAATTTTTTTCCAAAAAAAGCACCATGCCTGTCCTTCATCTCCCATCTCCATTTGTTTCAATGGATCCTGGATAACCCTTTAAATGGGCACTCTCAATAAAACTAATTTTGCTATCACACTCATTATGGTAAATACAAAATCTTTCTAATATACTTTCTTTAAAAAAAAATAAAGTTTTCTATGTTTATTTGTGTTTAAAAAAGCTGCCACTGGTGTCCCCCTACTTGTCCAGAGCACATCCCCCCCCCCCCTCACCCCTCTCTTGCACAGACTTTGGACTCCTGCTGTTCCGGCAGAAGTCCAAAATCAGGAAATTCAGTCTGGAGTGCTGAGGGGGTGGGTGTGGGGGGGGGGAGCAGCCTTAGCCAATCATAGCTCATTCTACACTGAACTGCTCTGGGCTGTGTGTAGCAGAGTGAGGGAGGAAGTTCTCCCCTGTATGTCTTCAGATGATGTCACGCCTGCTGGGGAACGCCCCTTTCCAGTCTGTGAATCTGACTGAGCAGAATATACAGAGCAATATCAAGGTAGAAAATTAAAAAATAATAAAAATAAAGGCAGGGGGTGGTTTATCATGATGGGGGCAGTGACCTGGGAGGTTTATACAATTTAACAAGATCATGAGAGGTTCTCTTTAAATAACATCATGGTGCACTATGCCTCCACACCTGGGATGTAACTATTGCATAGTGAGGATGGAAAAAGACAAGTAAACTTTTGCATCAATTCTGCCAACATAGCTCTGTTATACACTTCTCTTCTGGAAAATACGTCATATGTCAGGAAGGGGTTAACTTCCCTCTGGTTCTACAGAAACATCCAGGGTGAAAAAAAATAATAAAATAAAACACCAAAAAAACTCCAACATATTCATTTGCATCTTCACAGAATTGTTCCCTAAGTTTCCAACTTGACCTTTCGTCGCATTCGCTCACGTAAGAACCAATCCTGCATAATCCTACAGCGATAACTCCAAATCCAGGGCAGCTCAGGTAAATCTCAGATTTTCAAAGTCCTTCTAAGCTTTAGGTTTCTTAAGACGTCGGTCACACGACAGCCCAAAATGTGATTGCTGATATTAGCTTGTCTCGCTGGTTAGATGGGGTCACAGGAACGTGTAGCGTGCGGCGCAGGCACATAACACACACACAATACCGGGAGACATAATAGAAGAGGATTCCGCTCCTCAATGTCGACTCAATGTCACTCCATAATTATCTGAGCAGCGACAACTCATTGTGACGCTCGGAGGAGCCAAGGAACAATGGATGGTATAATTATTACTGTTTACAGCTCCTAGAAGACAATTCATTATTATAATACAGGATCGGGAACCACAGAAATGTCATTAAAGACTCTTAGAACATGTGGGCAAAATATGTTCTGATCAATCTGGGCCATTTATGTATTACATGGTTAAAGGGGTACTCTGCCCCTAGACATCTTATCCCCTATCCAAAGCATAGGAGATAAGATGTCTGATAGCAGGGGTCCTGCCGCTGGGGACCCCCGCGATCTCCCTGCTGTACCCAATGTTTGTTAATAGCGCCGGGTGCAGCGCCGGAGGCTCGTGACATCATGGCCATGCCCCTCCCATAGACTTGTATTGAGGGAGCATTGCGATGACGTCACAAGCCTCCGCCCCACATCGCCAGTCAACCAGCACAGAGCGAAGTTCCCTCCATGCACTGGATGTCTGGGGTGCTGCAGCTGAGCTCGTGGGGGTCCCCAGTGGATAGGGGCAGAGTACCCTTTAATATCTGAAGGACTGGAGTGCAATAGTTTTATCACTATATATGATACTTTTCCTGGTAATACCAGCTGATGGCTGGGGGATCCAGGAGCAGGAGCAGTTCTTGTCATGGTGGCTTAATTTAAGTGGCATAACATTCTGAAGTACTAGAACCTCCACGTAGCAGCACCCTGGAATATTGCGCAGGGCAAAAGGCAATTGAAGGGATGATGTTGTAGTTTGGAAATTTTTGGATGCGATGTTGTGGCACCGGTGTTGGCCCACTGAGGGAATCAATACATTTTTATAGTTATTTTGTTGTTGACATTCTGATGAATGTTATGTCTGTGTTCCTGTGCCTTTAAGCAGAGAGCAGTGTACCCCCATGTGACCCGGCCTGCCAATGGGAACCCCTAAATTCTAGCCCATATAGTGTAGTGGGGGAGGAGTTTCCCCAGATCAGTCTGAGCTCCAGTGTGGTAAAGGTGGAAGGTGTTTTGTGGGCCCTCAGGGAAGGCCCAGATCAAATCTACTTTATCCGGTCATTCTGCAAGGATCACCCGCACGGTGGAAGTTCATGCCCCGGCAGCGGAAGCTACAAGACTTTGACAGAACCCAACTACCAGTATCTATCTTCAATTCTTTCAAGTCAGTATCAATTTATCTGGAGAAAGCACCACAAGTCCCAGCAAGATAACAGGGCTCTCAAGGGGTTACGCTGAATCTTCTCGCTCTGCATCATATTGTCAGTGTAATACCATCTGCACCACCTCAGTACAGTTATACAGTTATTAGTGTGTTCCTTTACTTCCTGTGTCTGGCCCAGGAGAAGCTGTCTCCAACCTCGGACCATGTATACGTTAATGGTGCCCTGGCATCACGAAGTGATAAGTTATTTCCCTACACCACCTGTGGTACCCCCACAATGTGATGCTGCTGGAATGAGATAGAAGGTGGAGGGGTGTGATAGATGAAACTCAAGGGGTGTATCAGGGTCATATTACAGCTTGTGCTGCCCTAGGCACTTGGAATAAATACGCCACATTTGGATGATTGTGCAAGCGTCAAATTTTTTTGCCTGAATTGGTCACATATTTTCAGCAAAAAATTTAAATATTACAAATAGATTCTGTTGCAGATTCACCATGGATCTCATCCCAATACAAAGAAAAGTGATTAAATCCATCAAAAATGTATATCATAAAAAGGAGCTGTGACTAAATCTGCAGGTAAATGTCACAGCGGTTCTGACAATGTGATTCAACAAAGGGGTTGGCGGCAGCAGCTACGTCAAAAGCTTTTAATTTTTTTTATTTTTGAAGTGCTGACCCCGCCCCCCCCCCTTAATATTTCTGCCCAAGAAAAAGGCCCATGCGTTCATGATACAGGAGAGGATCCATTTATTATTATTATAATTATTATCATCATCACAGAATATTTTGTTTTTTGTCAGCTGCATCAAATGATATCCATAATGGGGCTCATTCTTCATCAGGATATTAAAGGGGGCCCCACAATCTGTTCTATTTTCGGAGCCTCTCAATTATAGGTGTGAATCCTGGGAATACTCATTACGATTCTAAAAGAATATGCTAACAAATCAATGACAGCCCCATGAACTGCGCACAGAACACTGCATTGATCTCTCTTCCCATTTACTTATACAGAGAACGTTTCCTCCATCACAGATTATAAAATTGTATGTCAGCACTGGGGAATATTGATGAAATTAACCATCAATTGACAGGCGCCCTCATCATTAGCTCTTATGTCTGCTCCCCCCTTCATGGTCGTGTAGCTTAGTGTCCATCAGACTGGAAATCTCTACATGATACAATCCAGAGGTTGAACAACCAAGGACAAACCTCCTGGAGGAGGAGGACACTGCACCATAAACCTTCACAGTAGGTCGGGGCTCCCAACCCTGTGTATCATAGAATAATAAGCTCAATGTTATCTATCTTCACCGATCACCAAGGAGAGATCACTGCATCCAGATCTATAGCCAGGATTAAACCTTTTTGGTGATGGCATTTTAATTTTTTTCTCCTTACATTTACAAGCCACAACCTTCTGTATCGATAGAGCTGTATGGGGGCTTGTTTGGTACCAACAACCATGACACGTTCACAGACACTTAAAGTGCACCTGCCATGTGCAAAAACTTTTTATATATAAATGTAGATAACAATACAATGTTATATGTTTATTTGTAATATGCATTGGTAAAAAAAATGTATATAGTAAAATGTGTATATTTTTGGGTGAGAAAATCCCGTCTTGTCCCTGCAGCTATTGCATGTCTGTCTCTGTGCAAAGACAAAATACAGGATAAGCAGGGCTCTGTACACTGAGGATAAGCAGGGCTCTGTACACTGAGGACAAGCAGGGCTCTGTACACTGAGGACAAGCAGGGCTCTGTACACTGAGGACAAACAGGGCTCTGCACAGAGAGGGCAAGCAGGGCTCTGTACACTGAGGTCAAGCAGGCCTCTGTACACTGAGAACAAGCAGGGCTCTGTACACTGAGGACAAGCAGGGCTCTGTACACTGAGAACAAGCAGGGCTCTGTACACTGAGAACAAGCAGGGCTCTGTACACTGAGGACAAGCAGGGCTCTGTACACTGAGAACAAGCGGGGCTCTGTACACTAAGGACAAGGGGGGCTCTGTACACTGAAGACAAGCGGGGCTCTGTACACTGAGGACAAGCAGGGCCCTGTACATTGAGGACAAGCGGGGCTCTGTACACTGAGGACAGGCGGGGCTCTGTACACTGAGGACAGGCGGGGCTATGTACACTGAGGACAAGCAGGGCTCTGTACACCGAGGACAAGCGGGGCTCTGAACACCGAGGACAAGCAGGACTCTGTACACTGAGGACAAGCAGGGCTCTGTGCACTGAGGACAAGCAGGGCTCTGTACACTGAGGACAAGCAGGGCTCTGTACACTGAGGACAAGCAGGGCTCTGTACACTGAGAACAAGCAGGGCTCTGTACACTGAGGACAAGCGGGGCTCTGTACACAGAGGACAAGCGGGGCTCTGTACACCGAGGACAAGCAGGGCTCTGTACACTGAGAACAAGCGGGGCTCTGTACACTGAGAACAAGCAGGGCTCTGTACACTGAGAACAAGCAGGGCTCTGTACACTGAGGACAAGCAGGGCTCTGTACACTGAGAACAAGCGGGGCTCTGTACACTGAGGACAAGCGGGGCTCTGTACACTGAGGACAAGGGGGGCTCTGTACACTGAGGACAAGCAGGGCTCTGTACACTGAGGACAAGCAGGGCTCTGTACATTGAGGACAAGCGGGGCTCTGTACACTGAGGACAGGCGGGGCTCTGTACACTGAGGACAAGCAGGGCTCTGTACACCGCGGACAAGCGGGGCTCTGAACACCGAGGACAAGCAGGGCTCTGTACACTGAGGACAAGCAGGGCTCTGTGCACTGAGGACAAGCAGGGCTCTGTACACTGAGGACAAGCAGGGCTCTGTACACTGAGGACAAGCAGGGCTCTGTACACTGAGGACAAGCGGGGCTCTGTACACCGAGGACAAGCAGGGCTCTGTACACTGAGGACAAGCAGGGCTCTGTACATAGAGGACAAGCGGGACTCTGTACACCGAGGACAAGCAGGGCTCTGTACACTGAGAATAAGCGGGGCTCTGTACACTGAGGACAAGCAGGGCTCTGTACACTGAGAACAAGCAGGGCCCTGTACACTGAGGACAAGCAGGGCTCTGTGTAGTGAGGCTCTGTGTCACGCCCCTGGCTCACACAGCAGGCTGATTGATAAGCAAGAAACCTGCACAGAGTCCCGCTTGTCCTTCCCTCACAGAGACACACAGGTAATAGCTACAGGGACAGCATTTAAAATATGAAAAAAATTATAATATTTTAACCAATGTATATTACAAAGATACATAAAATGTTATCTATATTAAATAAAAAAGTTTTTGCAAACGACAAGTACACTTTAGATCCTCTTTATTCACCATTCTAATGCTCGGTTCGAACTTCAGCAAGTTGTCTTCACCATGTCTACATGCCTAAATGCATTGACTTGCTTCCATGTGATTGGCTGACTGGCTGTTTGTGTTAACAAGTAATTGAACAGGTATTGCGCAATTATAGAAATATTAGAAAATTGTGTTGGGGGGGCATATATTTTTTCTCTATGATTTGATAAATAGAAATAAAAGAAATGAAGATGAAAGATGAAACAAATAGACAAAGAAAAAGAAGATTTCGTTGCTCTAGTCTGGTCACATAGCGCAATTCTTAGTGGAATTCTCCATCCGCCAACTCTTATCAGTGAAGTTCTGTACCTGAGGATTATTCCGTGTCAGAATTTAGATACATCACCTCTTTTTTATTTATTTATTTTGTTTATTTATTTTTATTACATTTGAAACTTCACAATAGGTTTTTATTGTTGCACGTCACTGCAGGGGAAGCAATCTTGGCACATGTGGCTTGGCGCTTTTTATTTGTCTTCCAGATAGCAGAGCCGTAACTTGACGGAACGTATCATTTCGATGAACCCGGTGGCTGGGATACTGTAGTAAATAAACTTCTTAATTGCAGCATTGGGCGTTTTTTATTTTATTTTATTTATTTATTTATTTTTCCAGGATATTCATTGATGCGTTCACATCAGAAGATCAAGATGTCAGAATTTATTTAGCGTTTTCCCTTCCGTATCCGAGTTACCTATTTCAGGCATGACGGCTCTCGGCAAAGTTTTCTTTGGGGGACTCGAGAACGGAAGAAAACTTGAAGGCTGGATGACCTGTCACATTCACTGTAGGGTCTGGGCTTGTGTGCCTTCCGATCAGGCTTCTTTTGGGCGATGGCAGAAAATCTTGCGGAGCGGACATCCGATTGTTCTCTGTTATCAGCCACTTTAGGCTAGTGACTTACAATGGAATATAGTCTTATGTATGTCTTATAAATCCTTGCTAACTCATCACTTCTCTATGTCGCATATCTCCAGTGCTGAGAACGCTCATTTACATTTGCATCCATGTATGTCATTGTTTCCCAACCAGTGTGCCTCCAGCTGTTGCAAAACTACAACTCCCAGCATGCTCCGGGATCACATATGAACATAGAACAGCTCTGAGTTCACATGTGAACATAGAACAGCTGGGAGTTGAAGTTTTGCAATATATTGAGGGCCACAGCTTGCGACCACTGCTCTAGAGGAAGTTGTGTAGTTCTTTCCAATCTGACTATGATGCTCTCTGCTGACATCTCTGTCCGCCTCAGGAACTGTCCGGAGAATGAAACAATCCCCATAGTAAACCTATCCTGCTCTGGACAGAGGTGGTAGCAGAGAGCACTGTGGTCTGACTTGAAAGAACTACACAACTTCCTCTGGAGCATACAGCAGCTGATAAGTACTGGAAGGATTAAGATTTTTTTTTATATAGAAGTAATTCACAAATCTGTAAACTGGCTGATTAGAATTTTTCCCCCCCCTATCGAAGTACCCCTTTAACTAAAAGACAATGGGCCTCATTTACTAAGAGTGTGGGGTTTTTACTAGTGGGAAAACTTGTTTCAGACTTGCAGCATTCCTCTCTATTTACTATTGGTAAAAGTTGGAAAATTTTTTGACCAGCTTTTTCTAGGTCGATATTTCCAGCCATTTACCCACAGGATTTTCTGTGAATTCAATAGTAAATCGGTCGGGTTGTTAAACCACACCCCTTTTTGGGCCGGCCGCGCCGCCTTTGTGCTTTTCACAGTGCAATGTCGGGTTTGCCGGATTTTTCAGGCGCACACTGACGCAAACTGGTGCAGACATGTCTCAGACAAAATAACCAGACGGAAACTGGTCGGTTTCAGCTTAGTAAATGAGGCCCAATGACTTAATGACTTTTGTTGTAAGGAAATTTTATTTTATTTATTTATTTTATTATTATTATTATTTTTTTTTGTATTGTGAACCTTCAGTATCAGTATCTCACTCAACTCAAGCCCTGTTTGTTGATTACTCCAAACTAATGCTCTTTTCACATACTAACACTGCAATTAAATTTCATCTAAGGAGCCGATGTCACAGATCGTCTATGGATCGTCCACTTTGCAGCAATTAGAAGGGTATCCGAATACTTTTGCGCTGTTTACCGGCAGTTTGGGCTCGGCCTTGGTGCAAAGCTCATAGAGAAATGGTGCAGATTGTGCAATGCTGTTAATGACATAAACGCCAATCTGAATTTAGGGCTTTCCGAGCCACATTCGACTCTCTTTAATCTTTTCCCTGTTTGTGAACGAGGTGACCTCCGGAATAAAGCTTATTGTGCCGGACTAGAACATAGACGCTCATCATTCATCATCGCTTCTTTGATTTAGCCGGCGGAGAAGATGAGAGAATTGGGGTATATATTAATTCAAAGACAACCTATCGCTCCTTGGTTTCAGATTAGCTTCATGCGGAGACCGGTGCCCCTTTCATATAGTCTGTTGGGAGCAAAGGTTGAAGAGAGTCATTGTTAAAGAGGGTGGCAGTGTAATGAGATCGCCAGAGCTCGGGATGTGTCTTCAGCTGAGAGAAGCTTAAATTGAAGATTTCGTAATTAAGAAGGAATTTGCATGCTTGTTACACTGCTTTAAATAATGGCCGCATCTTTAGACAAGTCCATTGTCTCAGTTCAGCTCTACACAGAAGGGTAGTGTTAAAGAGCCCCTGCCTTTTCAGGTGACTTCAGGATAAGCTTTTGTGTGTGTACATGAGGAGTTGCACTATTTCTGGCATTTGCATGAATTGTATATGGCATTTGGTCACCAGTTTTTCACCCTGTGGACTCCATCTTTAATTTTCTGTAGTCTCTAATCTATTGGTGAAGAACAGCTGCTATGGTGTTTGCCATACACTTCACACAAAGAGGAGAGGATCCTGCTTCCCTTTTCTCTATATACACCCTCAAAATCAGCATCAGAGTGGAGGACATCATAGAGCAGTACTGAGCAGTATAAGCTATAAATCAAGCACAGATGGGAGATCTAATGCTCTGTTTAAGCAGCTGTAGTCTCTCTCCATATTTGTCTATATCTCTCTCCAACAATTCATCCTTCTCTCACTTTTCCCCCTCCCCTCTTTGTAGATGTCTATGGGCATTAACCACAGACTACACAACTATGTCTGAGAGGCTTTGATACTAACAGTGACCACACACTGCACATCTATCTATGGGAGAGAGAAATACTAACCTTGAACATAGGCTGCACAGCTATAAATGGTTGGCAGAAATTCAATGAACACTGGTTGCAGAGCTATCTGTGGGAAGCAGTAATATAATTAACTAAGTTTCACCGCTGTCTAGGGGAGACAGAAATAGCAACAGTGAACACAGTTGTGGTGGACTAGTAATGACTATATGCAATGTGTATACATCAGTTTGTGACGCCAGGGTACTGTTAACCTACACTGTCCGAGGAAGAGATAGCTTCTCCTGGGCCAAGCGCAGGGACAATGATGACACCGATGCAAGGTTACAGATAACTATCTTTACTGAGGCAGTAGCTGTTAAAACCATCACAGTACAGAGTTTGGAGCAGGGGGAAGTGCAGAGTGAACTAGGAGAGCCTGTTACCTTGCTGGGATTTGTAGTTGCTGAGACTTGAGATTAATTAGCAGTCCACGTTGACTTAAATACTTTAGACTGACTGACGAGAATGTTTTCCCCCCTGGAATATTATGCTCACCCCTAGGCTTTGACTTTCACCTGAGCGAGGGGGTGTCCTGAGATTTGCGTGGCTGCAGATTTTGTATTTCTCCTTCATAGCCTCCTCTGACTTCTCCATACTTCTGGTTCACTCTGCATCAATCCCTTAAAGGTACAGTAACACAATTTATCACAACACAACACAGTGCAGTACAACAGAATACAAGGTGGAGTAATACATCCAGCACAGTAGCAGCAAGGATGCCTGAGGCAATCTGTAACCCACAGAACGACATCCTATGTTGGGACACCACACAGGCTGCACAGCTATCTATGGGAGGTAGAAATAGTAAAAGTGAACACAGGCTGCACAGCTATCTATGGGAGGTAGAAATAGTAATAGTGAACACAGGCTGCACAGCTATCTATGGGAGGTAGAAATAGTAATAGTGAACACAGGCTGCACAGCTATCTATGGGAGGTAGAAATAGTAAAAGTGAACACAGGCTGCACAGCTATCTATGGGAGGTAGAAATAGTAATAGTGAACACAGGCTGCACAGCTATCTATGGGAGGTAGAAATAGTAATAGTGAACACAGGCTGCACAGCTATCTATGGGAGGTAGAAATAGTAATAGTGAACACAGGCTGCACAGCTATCTATGGGAGGTAGAAATAGTAAAAGTGAACACAGGCTGCACAGCTATCTATGGGAGGTAGAAATAGTAATAGTGAACACAGGCTGCACAGCTATCTATGGGAGGTAGAAATAGTAATAGTGAACACAGGCTGCACAGCTATCTATGGGAGGTAGAAATAGTAAAAGTGAACACAGGCTGCACAGCTATCTATGGGAGGTAGAAATAGTAAAAGTGAACACAGGCTGCACAGCTATCTATGGGAGGTAGAAATAGTAAAAGTGAACACAGGCTGCACAGCTATCTATGGGAGGTAGAAATAGTAATAGTGAACACAGGCTGCACAGCTATCTATGGGAGGTAGAAATAGTAATAGTGAACACAGGCTGCACAGCTATCTATGGGAGGTAGAAATAGTAATAGTGAACACAGGCTGCACAGCTATCTATGGGAGGTAGAAATAGTAATAGTGAACACAGGCTGCACAGCTATCTATGGGAGGTAGAAATAGTAATAGTGAACACAGGCTGCACAGCTATCTATGGGAGGTAGAAATAGTAATAGTGAACACAGGCTGCACAGCTATCTATGGGAGGTAGAAATAGTAATAGTGAACACAGGCTGCACAGCTATCTATGGGAGGATTTTCACAAAAAAACTTCAAAAGAATTCTACTTTACAGACTTAATTTATCAGTACTGACAAATGTACCGCTATAAACCTGAACACACACACAAAAAAAAAATATATATATATTATTAAAGTTTTTTTTTTAAACAATGCAAATGCAAAAACCACATTTCAATACATTTTATAAAATATTACAACACCATGCATACATATTTGGTTTCCCCATAACATTATGGTGACTGGTAAATAACATGATTAAAAAATGGCTTTTCATTTTTATTTTCCCCTGTACTTCTCCTATAGAAAAAGTTTACATAAACTGAACACTTAGGAAAAAAATGGTGCCTCAAGAGCCACCACTTGGCTCAAAAAAATCAAAACCTTATAGAAAGATTTTGACCTTAAAAAATAAGTCAATCTGTTATGGTCATAAATGGAATATGTAAAACAAAAAAGGACAATGCGCCCGTCTATGGTATGGTCATAAAAACACAAATAGATAAATAAACTAAATAATGAATTCATTATTAATCTTTTGTCCATCTGAATAAGTATAAGACCATCATTCCCCAGCAGTAAAAAGGTTTAAATACAAATGCCTCTTAAAGGGGAACTCCAGTACATAAGTTCTTGGCTCAAAAAAAAAAAAAAAATCAAAACCTTATATAAAATAAGTCACATCTGGTTTGGTCATGAAAACACAAATGCAAATAAATAAGTTACTAAGTAAACTAATTAATTAATTATTAATATTTTGTCCATCTGAATAAGTATAGGACCATCATTACCCAGCAGTAAAAGGTTTAAATACAAATGCCTCTTAAAGGGGAACTCCAGTACATAAGTTCTTATCCCTTATCCACAGGATAGGGGATAAGTGTCTGATCACAGGGGGTCCCAGTGGTTGGACCCCTGCAATCTTCTGCCCAGCACCCCAGCTCTCCTTATGCCAAAAGTGACCCCATGGACAGATTGCTGTCGGACATGAAGAGGTAACCAAAATGCCCCCTCCATGCATCTCTATGGGAGAGCTGGAGATACACGAGAGCCTGGGCACTGGGCAGGAGATTAAGAGGGGGTCCGAGGGGTCAGACACCCTGTGATCAGACACCTATCCCCCGAGACTGTGTATAGGGGATAAGAACGTATGTACTGAAGTTCCCCTTTAAGTTCTAAGGGTCACAGAAAGGGGCAAAATAAATAAATAAACTAAAATATGTTGGGAAATGTTATCATGTGTGAACTAAGCATTAGGTTCATTTTTATTTAATTTTTTTGTGTCATTTAGTAAAAACTTATTTATGTCATTTAATTCAATTATGCAAAAAATTTTTTTCATAATTTAATAATTAATTGACTAAATATTTTTTTTAAAAGCAATAAAACCATGACCATGATGTCACCCTGGCTATAATGGGCCTACAGTGACTGTATTGTCAAATGGACCACGTAAATCCGGGGCCGGTCCTGTCACCTCCTTTTTTTTTTTAATGATTTGCAACATTTCTGAATTGTCTTCTGCAGTCACAATGAGCCGAAAGCACACAGTATCTCTATTTAGCGTTTGATCAATTTTTACGCCTGCCAAGTAAATATGACAAAATAGTGGCTGATTGTAGGTGTTAAGATCAGACATTTACCATAAAATAATCGCTGTACTTATATTAAAATTGTAGATACATTATTTGCAAAGTTTGGCAATTTAACAAACACCACTAGTAACTTGTCCAATAAAACATATTCTAGTTAGCTCAGTGCTTTCAACACAATGTACCTCCAGTTGTTGCAAAGCTGCAGCTCCCTCCATGTCTGGAGACCCAGAAGCTGCCTAGTACAAAAATACAGCAATTTACAAGAATATAACTTTAAAGTGTTACTGTCATTTAGAAAATGCAGACTTGTCAAAAGTTTAAAACAGTCAGGGTCTTACTGCTGAGACCTCCACAGATCTGTAGAAAAAGACAAATGAAGAGAGCAGCCTCTGAAGGAAATATAAATAAGAATGTAAACAAAAATAACTTCTATAATACTGCTCCTATGAACAAGAATATAACTACTATAATACTGCCTCCTATATACAAGAATATAACTACGATAATACTGCTCCTATATACAAGAATATAACTACTATAATACTGCCTCCTATATACAAGAATATAACTACTATAATACTGCTCCAATATACAAGAATATAACTACTATAATACTGCTCCTATATACACGAATATAACTACTATAATACTGTCTCCTATATACAAGAATATAACTACTATAATACTGCTCCTATATACAAGAATATAACTACTATAATACTGCCTCCTATATACAAGAATATAACTACTATAATATTGCTCCTACATACAAGAATATAACTACTATAATACTGCCTCCTATATACAAGAATATAACTACTATAATACTGCTCCTATATACAAGAATATAATTACTATAATACTGCTCCTATATACAAGAATATAACTACTATAATACTTCTCATATATACAAGAATATAACTGCTATAATACTGCCTGCTATGTACAAGAATATAACTATTATAATACTGTTCCTATATACAAGAATATAACTACTATAATACTGCTCCTATATTCAAGAATATAATTAAAATAATACTGCCTCCTATATATACAAGAATATAACTACTATAATACTGCCTCCTATATACAAGAATATAACTACTATTATACTGTTCCTGTATACAAGAATATAACTACTATAATACTGCTCCTATGTACAAGAATATAACTACAATAATACTCCTCCTATATACAAGAATATAACTACTATAATACTGCTCCTATGTATAAGAATATAACTACTATAATACTGCTCCTATATACAAGAATATAACTACTATAATACTGCTCCTGTATACAAGAATATAACTACTATAATACTGCTCCTACATACAAGAATATAACTACTATAATACTGCTCCTATATACAAGAATATAACTACTATAATACTGCTCCTATATACAAGAATATAACTACTATAATACGCCTCCTATATACAAGAATACAACTACTATAATACTGCCTCCTATATACAAGAATATAACTACTATAATACTGCTCCTATATACAAGAATATAACTACTATAATACTGCCTCCTATATACAAGAATATAACTACTATAATACTGCTCCTATATACAAGAATATAACTACTATAATGCTCCTCCTATATACAAGAATATAACTACTATAATACTGCTCCTATTTACAAGAATATAACTACTATAATACTGCCTCCTATGTACACGAATATAACTACTATAATACTGCTCCTGTATACAAGAATATAACTACTATAATACTGCTCCTGTATACAAGAATATAACTACTATAATACTGCCTCCTATATACAAGAATATAACTACTATAATACTGCCTCCTATATACAAGAATATAACTACTATAATACTGCTCCTATATACAAGAATACAACTACTATAATACTGCCCCCTATATACAAGAATATAACTACTATAATACTGCCCCCCTATATACAAGAATATAACTACAATAATACTGCTCCTATACACAAGAATATAACTACTATAATACTGCTCCTATATACAAGAATACAACTACTATAATACTGCTCCTATTTACGTTAATTCTATATTCTGAGATTCCTCCTGTGATGTCTCCGGCTCATCATGTGACTGTTTCCCTGATAAGTGGATCATCTGGATATGAGATGATTCTGGTTCTTATGCCTCTGATGATCCAGAATGCATAGATGTCAGTATTCTCCTGTCAGGGCAGTATGGTGTAAGTAATACAAGGCGTTGAGCCGGCATCAAAATGAAAATATAGACTGACAAACACGTTCTCTGTGACTAATTTAATAAAAGCGGATTCCCTGGGGAGATGGGTCATGTGACCTGAAGATGGCAGCCAGGATATTGGAAAGAATGCTGTCAAAAAATAGGATTAAAAGAAAATTCATTTTGTTCTGCACATTGCACCTTCACTGAAGATCAGTGGTCTCCAAACTGCGAACTTCCAGCTGTTGGCTGTTCGGGCATGCTGGGAGTTGTAGTTTTGCATCATCTGGACGTCCACAGATTTGAGATGTATATGAAATGTATAGTACATTACGGTAAGTATTGCATGTCTGCACCTCAGCCTGTAGTAAGTGGCTCGTTTTTTTATCTATTTGTCTCCTATCTATCTATTTATCTACAAAATAACAAGAGAAATGGAGCACTCACCCAGACAGCAGCATCTTTGGACCCATGCGATTGTCCACTTCGAACCAATGTGGGAGGCGGCAGATTGGAACCGGGGGAATTCAGACCCAGGCCACGGACCGTATCACGCCACTTGGCGCTTCGCCAGGCCTGACAAAGCGCCAAGTGGCATGATACGGTCCATGGCCGGCGCCTGAACTCCCCCGGTTCCAATCTGCCGCCTCCCACATCGGTCCGAAGTGGACAATCGCATGGGTCCAAAGATGCTGCTGTCAGGGTGAGTGTTCCGTTTCTCTTGTTATTTCGTATATCCATGGACTTTGTTTAACTTATATGAGCACCACCCCTCATACTCAGATTCAGACCCTCAGCAGCACCCTCTATACTATTTCCAGTGTTTCTCATCCACACATTGCATACATAGCTACAGTGCCGACTCCTTTTCTTATTATGTATTTGATATTTATATATCTATTTATCTATCTATATATCTATATCTATATATGAAACTATGAGGTACTTAGCTTGCAAATTTGGTGCCAAAAAGCGTGGGCCGTCCCACCACGGTAAGGTGACCTCAGGTTTTTACAATAGTTTGGAATTAATAGTGCTGGCCAACTTATTCTTTGGTTGTATCTATCTATCTATCTATCTATCTATCTCATATCTATCTATCTCATATCTATCTCATATCTATCTATCTATCTATCTATCTATCTCTATCTATCTCATATGTATCTATCTATCTATCTAAACAAAAAATAAGTTGGCCAGCACTATTGATTCCAAACTATCATACGGACCTGGCTTACAGGTGCAGGCTGCAACAGGAGAATACAGCAGCACACTTCTAGCACAAAGATATAGATAAAACATGAGTATATAGATACAACATGAGAAGCTATTCAGCTAAGGTGCAGTAATGAAATAGTGAGATACTTAGCTTGCAATTTGGCGGCCAAATAGCTTGAACTGTCCCACCTCGGTAAGGTGATCTCATTGGGACGGATCCTACACTATGAATATGACTCTGTGTGAATAGATCAGCAGGCATTGCAGGATCTGAAACATCAAAACCACCTTATATACATCTGATAGAGGTGGATGGGGTGCATGAACCAACATGGAGGTAGCCACTCCCCCATATGTGTAATACAAACAAGAAATAAGTTGGCCAGCACTATTGATTCCAAACTATTATACGGACCTGGCTTACAGGTGCAGGCTGCTGGGCTAAATATACAGCAACAGGAGAATACAGCAGTGGCTACCTCCATGTTGGTACTTGCACCCCACCCACCTCTATCAGATGTATATAAGGTGATTTGGATGTTCCAGATCTTGCAATGCCTGGTGATCTATTCACACAGAGGCATATTCATAGTGTAGGGTCCGTCCCAATGAGATCACCTTACCGTGAATTGCAAGCTAAGTATCTCACTATTTCATTACTGCACCATAGCTGAATAGCTTCTCTTGTTGTATCTATATACTCATGTTTTATCTATATCTTTGTGCTAGCAGTGTGCTGCTGTATTCTCCTGTTGCTATCTATTTATCTATCTATCTATCTCCTATCTATGTATCTCATATCTATCTATCTATCTATCTGTGGTGTCCCGGTACCGTATTTCATACATTACCTTTATAGAGGTCCCCATAGCCAGAGACCCTAGGAATGTCGGGGTCCCTCTTCTATAGTTATCCCCTTGTCACCCCTTAGTTCGTATTTGTATAGACAGTCATATAGAAATAAGTGTAAAAATGTATTTATTCTATTGCCTACCTGTTCAGCGTAGCAGGACCTGCGGGTCATGTGATTAGGTTCAGAACTCTATGGTTTTGTTAAAGGACCTTTGGTGGTTTAGTCATGTGATCAATCACAATCCATTGTAACAGTGAGTGACAGCTGTATGGACCAATCTAAAATGGCTCAGCCCCTGCCCATATAAGGGAGCTGCAGCCATTAATCTCTCTCTTGTTCCTGTGCTGCAAAGCAAGCAGCATCTCTTTTGGGTTGCTATTTCTGGAAGACGTAGGACCTCCGCAGCTTACAAGACGATTTACTAGGCCAAAGCCTTGCGGCCTCGGCCTCTAACATAGCGGATATACTAAGCAATCCCCCGCTACTCACCGCAAGATCACTGGACCTAAACGCACCCTTAAATCCAGCGGATCTATGCTACAAAATCTCTGAGAAGCTAAATTGCGCTTATCTGATCCCAACCGACTGTCAATCGCTTCTCGACTATATCTGTAGAGACTCTGTTATCTGGACTGTTCCTGAATGTACAGAAATTCTTCAGTAAAAGTTCCTTCAAGTTTTCAGTTAACAGCAGCTGTGGACAATCCTTTATTCTACATTCACCTATTGCTCTTGGGAAGGGTGGCAATAGGCCTATCAAGAAACACAGCATTTAACCCTCACCCTGGCGTCACGAGTGACAAGGGTTTACAGCGCCCTTTACTATACTGAACAGCTACACCCTAAATACCCTACACCCAACAAGGCTTTATCCCTTAAGACCACCACATATCTATCTATCTATCTCATATCTATCTATCTCATATGTATCTATCTCATATCTATCTATCTATCTCATATCTATCTATCTCATATCTATCTATCTATCTATCTATCTCATATCTATCTATCTATCTATCTCATATCTATCTATCTATCTATCTATCTATCTATCTCATATCTATGTCATATCTATCTATCTATCTATCCCCACTCCCGTTCAGACAATATTATCTCTGTCCCAAATATTTCCCTGCACTCAGGCTTTCTAAGCCATTATTTTTTCGGTAGCAGATTGCCTTTGGTATCTCGGATAGAAATGCCATCACTGAGAATCTTCACCCAATTAATCCGAAAACTGATTATTGGAAATATGGATTTTCTTGTTTCTTGCAGATTGGTTTGGCGCGGCTTCAAATATCTCTATTATCGCCGTAATTCCCACCTTGCGCCTCTGCACTTCCCATCCCCTCGTGCAGAGAAGGAGACAGGGAAGAGGCCCTTGGTTCTGAGAGGGCGATACGTGCGAGAACTATCATGTTGTGCGCAGATCTGGGTGCCCGGCGAGCGGACGTGACCGGAATAGTCAAGCGTCAGAAACTAAGAACCCTGCAAGAAATGGGATTAAGCGTATCAGGGACGCGCAGGTGCGAAACATTCTGCGTGGCCTGCAGGTTGTATTGTTAGGGCGAGCAGATTTATTGCCAAAAGATACAGTTATGCTTACCTTGCAATTTGGTGGCACCGTCCGGAAGCCATAGAAATAATTAGGAATATTCTGTATGAGATCGCAACAGGACAAATGCGAATGTGAACTTTGGAATTTACTTTGCGAAATGTGGTTCGCCTGCATTTAAAGGGGCACTCCACTAGAAAACTGGTGCCAGAAAGTTAAACAGATTTGTAAATTACTTCTATTAAAAAAAAATCTTAATCCTTCCAGTACTTATCAGCTGCTGTATGATGCACAGGAATTTGTTTTCTTTTTGAGTTCCCTCTCTGTCTGACCACAGTGCTCTCTGCTGACACCTCTGTCCACATCAGGAACTGTCCAGAGCAGGAGAGGTTTGCTATGGGGATTTGCTCCTACTTTGGACAGTTCCTGAGATGGACAGAGGTGTCAGCAGAGAGCACTGTGGTCAAGCAGAAAGGAGATTCAAAAAGAAAAGAACTTCCTGTGGATCATACAGCAGCTGATAAGTACTGGAAGGATTAAGATTTTTAAATTGAAGTAATTTACAGATCTGTTTAACTTTCTGGCACCAGTTGATTTAAAAAATAAAAATGTTTTTCAGTGGAGTACCCCTTTAAGCAGATTCATAGAAAATCAATGGAACGGTTATCTGCCAGTCCATCTGCTCCGTTCGGATAGACTCCGCGACAGCGTCGTATAGATAGGCTCCGGCTCTCGTACAGTCAGAACTGTCCTCGCCGTGGCTCGTCCTGCACCCAGAACAGACAATATCGATTTCTATAGTGAACAGTCCTGTCAGTAGACACTAACAATTCCTCGCAAAGCTCGACGGACCATGAACACGGCTTGTTGGTTTCATGGTACATCAAACCCTTCGGAGAATGTCATTGTGGACGGACTGTATGTTTGCTTTATAAGTCAATGCTCTTTTATTTCAAGGAGTCGGAGGAGCATTTACTGGAGTTCAGATGGATTCGCAATGAGGCTTTGTGACCTCAAGATGTGGCAAAACTACAACTCCCAGCATGCTCAGGTTCACATATGTAATGGTATATCCAGTGCCTAGGTGTCCAACATGCAGCCCTCCAGCTGTTGCAAAACTACAATTCCCAGCAAGCCCTGACAGCCGTTGGCACGCCTGTTGGGAAACACTGGTGTGAAGGATTAACAAAACTGCATTTACCGTACCGAGTCTTGGTCACATGATCATCCTAAACAAAGGTTGCAGGAGAAGTCCCTGGTTCAACCTCTGGGAGTTGTAGTTTTGCAACACAAATGAGTGCCAGTACGGTATGGTTATATATATATATACATATATATATATATATATATATATATATATATATATATATATATACACATATATATTTCTATATAAATATTTATATACACACTATATCTATGTATTTGTATAGGAGATATATATATAGCTGAGTACCCGGCGTTGCCTGGTTTTTCCTTACTAATCCTTGTTGTGGAGGAAAATCAACAGAGGAAGCTTTTGACTTCATATCCCGTCCTCATAAATTGTTGTCATATCCCAACCCCATATCCTGTCCTCATACCCCGACCTCCTATCCCGACCTCCTTTCTCGACCTCCTATCCCATCCTCCTATCCCGTCCTCCTATCCCGACCTCCTATCCCGACCTCCTATCCCGCCCTCCTATCCCGTCCTCCTATCCCGACCTCCTATCTCGTCCTCCTATCCCGTCCTCCTATCCCGTCCTCCTATCCCGTCCTCCTATTCCGACCTCCTATCTCGACCTCCTATCCCATCCTCCTATCCCGTCCTCCTATCCCGCCCTCCTATCCCGTCCTCCTATCCCGACCTCCTATCTTGTCCTCCTATCCCGTCCTCCTATCCTGTCCTCCTATCCCATCCTCCTATTCCGACCCCCTATCTCGACCTCCTATCCCGACCTCATATCCCGTCCTCCTATCCCGTCCTCATATCCCAACCCGTAATATGTGTACCAGGTATTGAAATATCTCCAGCCGTACGGAAGTTATGTGGGAACATACATTTCCCATTGATTTGAATGGGACTTTAAACAAAAACCCCGACCCTCACAAATGGGAGTGAGTAAGGGTTAAATTAACTATCCTATATTTTAAGATGACATATAAGTAACATATAGCACTATATATTCGCAATTACGAATATTCATTTTTTTTTCACAGTACACATCACAGTGATCACCCCTCTCTGCTTCCAGCTTGTGTGGTGTAAAGAAGGTTCTAATACTACTGTGTGAGACTGGCGTGCAAATTTTCGCATATGCTAATTTTGGTATATGTGAATTTTCGTATATGCTAATTTTCGCATATGTGAATTTTCGCATATGCGAGAATAAAACGTGAACATTACGAATATGCAAATTTAGCGAATATATGACAAATATTCGTCCATATATTCGCAAAATATCGTGAATTCGAATATGGCCTATGCCACTCAACACTAGCAAAAAGTTAAACAGATTTGTAAATTACTTCTACTAAAAAATATGAATCCTTCCAATACATTTTAGGGGCTGTATACTACAGAGGAAATGCTTTTCTTTTTAGATTTCTCTGATGTCACAACTGCAGTGCTCTCTGCTGACCTCTGCTGTCCATTTTAGGAACTGTCCAGAGCAGCATATGTTTGCTATGGGGATTTTCTCCTGCTCTGGACAGTTCTTAAAATGGACAGCAGAGGTCAGCAGAGAGCACTGTGGTCGTGACAGAAGAGAAATCCAAAAAGAAAAGAATTTCCTCTGTAATATACAGCCCCTAAAAAGTACTGGAAGGATTAAGATTTTTTAATAGAAGTAATTTACAAATCTGTTTAACTTTCTGGCACCAGTTGATTAAAAAAACATTTTCCACGGGAGTACCCCTTTAAACCATTCATATAGTGATGTTGAATCCACCGACAGCACGTGTTGTTCTCTCATAAAGGAAACAATGAAGGAAGAGTCACTTTAATGCGCCGCTTCTTGCCTATTGATGGAGAAGTGTTCCGGCTCGGTGTCACTGTTTCGGCTCAGAAGCTTTTTTTTTTTTTTTTCTGTGACGGGAATACAGAACTTTCTATCTGTCATATCTCGCACCTTTTATGTCGTATTAACATTCTCTTTCTTTCTGAAGGTGAAACATTGGCGCAGACGCTTTTACATGGAGGACGGGGAAAGCTGCCAAGCAAATTGTGTTTTCAAAGGTGGAGAAGTGTAAAAAAACAGAGACAGGAATCCACAGGTTCTATAGAAATAGAAAATGACCTGATGGGTTCACGTGAGGTTTAAATCAACTGGTGAAAGTTAAACAGATTTGTAAATTATTTCTATTAAAAAATCTTAATCCTTCCAGTACTTATTAACTGCTGAATACTACAGAAGAAATTATTTTCTTTTTTGGCAACACAGAGCTCTCTGCTGACATCACGAGCACAGTGCTCTCTGCTGACATCTCTGTCCATTTTAGGAACTGTCCAGAGTAAGAGAAAATCCCCATAGCAAACATATGCTGCTCTGGTCAGATGGACTGAGATGTCAGCAGAGAGCACTGTGCTCGGGATGTCAGCAGAGAGCTCTGTGTTCCAAAAAGAAAATAATTTCCTCAGCTAATAAGTCCTGGAAGGATTACAATTTTTTAATAGAAGTCATTTACAAATCTGTTTAACTTTCTGGCACCAGTTGATTTAAAAAAAAAAAAATGTAAAAAAAAGTTTTCCACCGGAGTACCCCTTTAATGAATACTATGCAAATGTCGTTCACTGTACTTCTCTACTGTCTAGTCTGATAGAATTCTATGGCGTTAGATAGTTGCGTTAGAAGTCTTGGTCCCTTCACAGCTCCGGGTTCATATATGTAATGGTAAGTCTACTGCCTAGGTGTCCAACCTGCTGCCCTCCAGCTGTTGCAAAACTACAACTCCTAGCATGCCCGGACAGCCGTTGGCTGTCCGGGCATGTTAGGAGTTGTAGTTTTGCAACAGCTGGAGGGCAGCAGGTTGGACACCTAGCGTCTAGTGTTTGACATGAGCACAAGGGGTGTGCCTCAGCAGATGGTGCTAACTATAATATACCAGCAACAATGGCCAGGATCAGAGATATCTCTGATCCTGGCTGTTTAAAGGAAAACGGTCATCCTGTTCACCCACACTTAAAGGGGTACTCCCGTGGAAAACTTTTTTTTTTTTAAATGAACTGGTGCCAGAAAGTTAAACAGATTTGTAAATTACTTCTATTAAAAAATCTTAATCCTTCCAGTACTTTTTAGGGGCTGTATACTACAGAAGAAATGCTTTTCTTTTTGGAATTCTCTGATGTCATGACTACAATGACAATCATAGCTCATAATCAACGCCAAAAATCTAAATGGCCACTCCTGCAAGTTCCATTACATTCCACCAGGCTGAGACAATATAGGTCTACTCACCGCTTTTATTTCCTCCCACCCTGTTTCACCCAACTGTCACGATGCCGGCTGGCAGGTAGTGGATCCTCTGTGCCAGAGAGGGATGGCGAGGACCGCGCTAGTGGACCGGTTCTAAGCCACTACAGGTTTTCACCAGAGCCCGCCGCAAAGCGGGATGGTCTTGCTGCGGCGGTAGTGACCAGGTCGTATCCACTAGCAACGGCTCACCTCTCTGGCTGCTGAAGATAGGCGAGGTACAAGGGAGTAGGCAGAAGCAAAGTCGGACGTAGCAGAAGGTCGGGGGCAGGCGGCAAGATTCGTAGTCAGGGGAGATAGCAGAAGTTCTGGTACACAGGCTTTAAACACACAAAACGCTTTCACTAGGCACAAGGGCAACAAGATCCGGCAAGGGAGTGCAAGGGAGGAGACTAGATATAGCCAGGGAACAGGTGGGAGCCAATTAAGCTAATTGGGCCAGGCACCAATCATTGGTGCACTGGCCCTTTAAGTCTCAGGGAGCTGGCGCGCGCGCGCCCTAGAGAGCGGAGCCGCGCGCGCCAGCACATGACAGCAGGAGACGGGAACGGGTAAGTGACCTGGGATGCGATTCGCGAGCGGGCGCGTCCCGCTGTGCGAATCGCATCCCCAACGGCCATGACAGGACAGCGCTCCCGGTCAGCGGGACCGACCGGGGCGCTGCGGAGAGAGAGACGCCGTACGCGCTCCGGGGAGGAGCGGGGACCCGGAGCGCTAGGCGTAACAGTACCCCCCCCCTTAGGTCTCCCCTTCTCTTTGTCCGGTAACTGCCTCCCCTGGGATGAGGACACCGGGAAAGGATGGAGGGATTCCTCAACGGCAGGCAGAACAGCAGGAGTAGGAATGGGGAGGGAGGGCAGAGGGCGAGACTTGGCACGGGGCAGTGTGACACCAGGACGAGGGCCATGAGGGGACACAGAGGCTTGCCTGATGGGACTGGGAGGGGGGGAGAGGCATTTCTTGTGGCAGGCAGAGTCCTTAATGACCTTAGGGGGACCGGATACAGGAGGAACCACAGGGTCACGGCAGGGAGTACTGGGGACCGGTTGAAGGCAGTCCTTGGAACAAGAGGGACCCCAACTCTTGATCTCCCCAGTGGACCAATCCAGGGTTGGGGAGTGGTGTTGAAGCCAGGGTAGTCCAAGGAGAACTTCAGAAGTGCAATTAGGAAGGACAAAAAATACAATTTCCTCGTGATGAGGTCCGATGCACATTAGGAGGGGCTCCGTGCGATAACGCACGGTGCAGTCCAATCTGGCTCCGTTGACCGCGGAAATGTGGAGTGGCTTGACAAGACGGGTCACCGGAATGCGGAATTTATTCACTAAGGACTCCCGAATAAAATTCCCAGAAGCTCCAGAGTCCAGGCAGGCCACGGCTGAGAGGGGAGAGCTGGCTGACGTAGAAATCCGAACAGGCACCGTGAGACGTGGAGAAGTCGACTTAGCATCAAGAGACGCCACACCCACGAGAGCTGGGTGCGAGCGTGCGTTTCCCAGACGTGGAGGACGGATTGGGCACTCCACCAAAAAATGTTCAGTACTGGCACAGTACAGACAAAGATTCTCTTCCTTACGGCGATTCCTCTCTTCCAGGGTCAGGCGAGACCGATCCACTTGCATGGCCTCCTCGGCGGGAGGCCTAGGCGCAGATTGCAGTGGAGACTGTGGGAGAGGTGTCCAGAGATCTAAGTCTTTTTCCTGGCGGAGCTCTTGATGCCTCTCAGAAAAACGCATGTCAATGCGAGTGGCTAGATGAATGAGTTCATGCAGGTTAGCAGGAGTCTCTCGTGCGGCCAGAACATCTTTAATGTTGCTGGATAGGCCTTTTTTAAAGGTCGCGCAGAGAGCCTCATTATTCCAGGAAAGTTCAGAAGCAAGGGTACGGAATTGTATGGCGTACTCGCCAACGGAGGAATTACCCTGGACCAGGTTCAGCAGGGCAGTCTCAGCAGAAGAGGCTCGGGCAGGTTCCTCAAAGACACTTCGAATTTCCGAGAAGAAGGAGTGTACAGAGGCGGTGACGGGGTCATTGCGGTCCCAGAGCGGTGTGGCCCATGACAGGGCTTTTCCAGAGAGAAGGCTGACTACGAAAGCCACCTTAGACCTTTCAGTGGGGAACTGGTCCGACATCATCTCCAAGTGCAATGAACATTGGGAAAGAAAGCCACGGCAAAACTTGGAGTCCCCATTAAATTTGTCCGGCAAGGACAGGCGGAGGCTAGGAGTGGCCACTCGCTGCGGAGGGGGTGCAGGAGCTGGCGGAGGAGATGATTGCTGCTGAAGTTGCGACTGAAGTTGGCGCACAATGGTGGACATTTCCGACAGCTGGTGGGATAGATGGGCGATCTGTCGGGATTGCTGGGCGATCACCGTGGTGATATCCGAGATATAAGGCAGAGGGACCTCAGCGGGATCCATGGCCGGATCTACTGTCACGATGCCGGCTGGCAGGTAGTGGATCCTCTGTGCCAGAGAGGGATGGCGAGGACCGCGCTAGTGGACCGGTTCTAAGCCACTACAGGTTTTCACCAGAGCCCGCCGCAAAGCGGGATGGTCTTGCTGCGGCGGTAGTGACCAGGTTGTATCCACTAGCAACGGCTCACCTCTCTGGCTGCTGAAGATAGGCGAGGTACAAGGGAGTAGGCAGAAGCAAAGTCGGACGTAGCAGAAGGTCGGGGGCAGGCGGCAAGATTCGTAGTCAGGGGAGATAGCAGAAGTTCTGGTACACAGGCTTTAAACACACAAAACGCTTTCACTAGGCACAAGGGCAACAAGATCCGGCAAGGGAGTGCAAGGGAGGAGACTAGATATAGCCAGGGAACAGGTGGGAGCCAATTAAGCTAATTGGGCCAGGCACCAATCATTGGTGCACTGGCCCTTTAAGTCTCAGGGAGCTGGCGCGCGCGCGCCCTAGAGAGCGGAGCCGCGCGCGCCAGCACATGACAGCAGGAGACGGGAACGGGTAAGTGACCTGGGATGCGATTCGCGAGCGGGCGCGTCCCGCTGTGCGAATCGCATCCCCAACGGCCATGACAGGACAGCGCTCCCGGTCAGCGGGACCGACCGGGGCGCTGCGGAGAGAGAGACGCCGTACGCGCTCCGGGGAGGAGCGGGGACCCGGAGTGCTAGGCGTAACACCAACAAAGAATGGTATGACCCACTATGGCTCGGAATCATATACTGGTTTCCATGGTCCATAGGATAGGTGAGCTAGATAAAGTAAAAGACGCTCTTATATAAAATGATGGTTTCTTTGGTTGTCTTCATGGTATGTTTGCCTTTTTATCATGGGCATTCGTAACTTAGAGGCAAGGTAGCTGCTACGGGGCCTAAAGAATGGGGACCAAATCTTGAGGCTCAATCATACTTCTGTATGGGTAATAAAAATACTTCCTCTCCGTAAGAATCACTTAATTCATAAATAATCCCTTCTGAGTAGAAGGATCGACAAAAGCTTGTTACCACGATGGCAGGTTTTGACAAAGTGGTTTCTGGAATGGGCTCCATGTTGCTCCCAGTATTGGGGCAAATCACTTAAATTTTCGATGATACAGTCTTCTCAATCACTATTTCAAGCCCTCTTAAAAATAAAATGAGGTCCCAGAAACCTTCTCCAATTCTCTGACTCACTTCAATAAAGCTTACGGAGACCCTTGACCCTGGCTTCCCCCCATAAGTTGTGTCCTAAGATGAGAAACATGGGTTAGAGAGGTTTGAGAAATCTGATGGCCGCGCACACCAGGTGAGACTTCTCAAAAGGACACTACAATGTGGTAAAATCCTTGTGGATCTTACAAATTTGGACATAAAAAAAATGAGCACTATAAATTAGAGTTAGACATCCAGCTTTAATTATACACATTGCCTATATTGCCTAGCCAAGAAGCCAGTGTGAATAAAGGTGTGCACACTCAATAGTGTAAAAGTGAAGAGCAAGTCTGCCACCAGTCAGTGGGCTTCTATTCCCAGTGAGTTCAGCCACCCCAGGGTCACCACTTATGGGGCACTATTGCACCTCCACCTTTCCAACGATATCAACAAACTGTATTTTGATCACAGGATCTGGGTAAACTACAGGGTCTGTAGCTGTTGGGTCTCTGTTCCGGATGACGGGCAACCACAACCATCATACCCCTTCCATTCATGTCTATGGGAGGAGGTGTGATGGCTATGTACTAGTCATCACGGCCCCTCCAATAGACACGAATGGAGGGGTTGTGGCGTGACATCACAAACACATAAGCTCCAAGCTTCCGTCTTCAGAATGCCACAGTGCCACCCCAAAGATCAAAGGGGGAGGCTGGACCCCCCATGATCAGACATCTTATCCCCTATCCATTGCATAGGGAATAAGATGTCATGGGGCAGAGTACCCTTTTACCCTCCCTGTGTGTTCGTACCCATCCTTTAGCTATAGATCTGACCTCTGTTAAAGGGGTACTCCCCCCCCCCCCCGCTATCTCCCTGCTGCATCCGACATTCGTTTAGAGCACCGGGTGCAGCACCGGAGGCTCATGACATCACGGCCATGCCCCCTCATGATGTCACTGCCACGCCCTCTTAATGCAAGTCTATGTGGGGAGGGGTCATGATGACCATCACACCCCCTCCCATAGACTTGCATTGAGAGGCATGGCCGTGACGTCATGAGCCTCTGGCCCCGCATCGTCAGTCATCCGGCTCGGAGCGAAGTTCGCTCCGTGCACCAGATCACTGGGGTGCCGCAGCCGAGATCGCTGGGGTCCCCATCGGCGGGATAGGGGAAAAGATGTCTAGGGGCAGAGTGCCCCTTTAAGACTAGATACTACATTTAGCCAAATTCTTTTGCTGAGTTTATTCAGAGCATTATACAATGGGCGATAGATCTTCTCTATGTAATAACTCAGCTACACGTTCAAACTCAATTTCCAGGGGTGAAGAAACCAAGTGGGCAAAGTTTGTAGTGATAAAAAGTACAGCACATCTGAATAGGTAATTGTGTGGAAGTTGCAGTAAAATGGTATTGTCTGGCGTTCTCCCTGCTCGGCCGTCCTTTGTAGCAGCTAACTCAGTTTTGTATTTTTATTGTATTCTTCACATTTGTATGCAAATCAAATGAGGCAAATCAGCATAATTTCATCCCACAACCAGCCATGACACAAAAGTGTTACAGTTACGGGGAAAGATTGGCGATCAGATTCAATTTTAATAATGCATTAAGGCGAGAACAGCGTGTCTCCTTTTTATTTCAGCATCCGCAGAGTTCTAGTTTTTCTCATCTACCTGTGCAGCAAAAGTGCTGATCCTGGAAATCATGTAGAATCTAAGACGCCATGAAGCAGAATACGCAGACATTTTCTCTGGCTCTCCTCTGTGATAATTGCTTTGTGCCAAATTAAAGGGGTTCTCCAGCATAAGGTGATTTTACTACGGACCTGGCAGACAGTCATGGACATGCCTAGGAAGGATCTGCACTTGTCTTGGGCCTAAATAAATGGCTGTGTTGTCAGATTACCATAACGATGTGACTATCTTTTTGTGAACTGGCTATTTCCTGTTGGAGTTTGATCCCTCAAACTACATGTCCCATGATTCCTTGTTTGTAAGTGAGAGGTCACTTTTCTCCCTCCCACACATCAGCCACTCCACCCATTGGAGCACAGCTGTGATTCTTTCCATGCAATAGACCAGTGTTTTCTGACCAGGGTGCCTCAAGCTGTGGCAAAACTACAATTCATGCAGAATGATCTCCATCCCACCCAGCAGTCGCTCCACCCATTGAAGTAGACAGGCTCCTCTGATCACCTGACTAGTGATGTAATGTCTCGGGCCACACTGTAACCTGGGAAAACCTGAGATGACACTGATTTTGTATGCTATAGCACCCACATGTGTGAAAACCACACCAAACATGGACCCCCAATAAATCAAAGTAATCAAATAATGTATATAAAAGTATATATTTTTATTATTACATATAATAAGTATTATGCATACAAGGAATAATATTTTTATTAAAAAAGAACAGAGTATCTGCTGACATCACGAGCACAGTGCTCTCTGCTGACACCTCTTTTAGGAACTGTCCAGAGCAGCATATGTTTGCTATGGGGATTTTCTCCTACTCTATACAGTTCATAAAATGGACAGAGATGTCAGCAGAGAGCACTGTGTTCATGATGTCAGCAGAGAGCTCTGTGTTTTTTATTAGAAGTAATTTACAAATTTGTTTTACTTTCTTGCACCAGTTGATAAAAAAAAAAAAAAAAAAAGTTTTCCACCGGAGTACCCCTTTAATTTCAATCTGTGAGTTGTTAGACTATATGCAGTGATGTATTTGCTCTGCAGTGGAAGATGAAAGACAGATTGGGTGAGAGCCCTTTTACATACTCATGAGGGGAAAGAAGCTCAAAACACCTGCCTATAGATGGATCCTCTTTCTTTTGGAGAAGATTCTGTTTTGACTGATAATATGTTTCAAGGTCGTAGTTTAAAAAAGAAAGAAAATAAAACCCATACCTCTCTATTTTGTGCTTAACCCCTTGGGGACTCCCCTTGCGCCACCAATTATACTTTGTAATGACATCAGTCATTTTACCCAAAAATCTATGGAGAAACCCCCCAAAAAATAAATTGTGCGACGAAATTGAAGAAAAAACACCATTTTGTAACTTTTGGGGGCTTCCGTTTCTACGCAGTACATCTTTCTGTAAAAATGACACCTTACCTTTATTCTGTAGGTCCATACGATTAAAATGATACCCTACTTATATAGGTTTGATTTTGTATTACTTCTGAAAAAAATAACTACATTTTATACGTTTAAAATTGTCATCTTCTGACCCCTATAACTTTTTTTTTATTTATCTGTGTACAGAGCAGTATGAGGGCTCATTTTTTATCAATACCATTTTTGTTTTGATTGGACATTTTGATCACTTTTTATACATTTCTTATGGTATAAAAAGTGACCCAAAATGTGCTATTTTGGACTTAGGAATTTTTTTGCGCATACGCCATTGACCGTGCGGTTTAATTAACAATATATTTTAATAGTTCAGACATTTACGCATGTGGAAATTCCACATATGTTTATATTTATTTATTTTTTTAAAGGGAAAAGGGGGGTGATTTGAACTTTTATTAAGGAAGGGGTTAAATCACATTTATTAACTCTTTTTTACACTTTTTTTTTGCAATGTTATAGCCCCCATAGGGGGCTATGACATGGAGGACACTGATTGTCAGCACTGTTCAATGCAAAGCCATAGCATTGCATTGATCAGTGTTATTGGCGGTCGATTGCTCAAGCCTGGATCTCAGACTTGGAACAATCAAATGCCGATCGGATACGCCGGAGGCAGGTAACGGACCCTCTGCTCCTAGCTGATCGAGACATTGCAATTTCACTGCAGTGGTCCCGATCAGCCCAACTGAGCTGCCGGGAATGCTTTTTTTTTTATAGTTTAGATGCGGCGATCAACTTTGAATGCCGCGTCTAAAGGGTTAATAATCAGTGACACGTGCTATTAGCCCCGGGTCCCAGCAACCGTTAGATGCTGGAACCGACCCTATATGTGTGACCCCGCGTTATTTCGTGGGAGCAGGACTCAGGACTTACAGGTACGCCATGAGTCCCCAAGAGGTTAATGCTGACAAAAGCAAAAAAACTTCCGCTTCTGCATTAGAAACCCCATAGCAGTCAGCAATTGGCAGTTTGCAGCAACTGAGGCATCGTTGGCTTGCAGTTTAGTGTGGAGGGGGGGAAATTCCAATTACATAACAGTAAGCTAGGAATGCATAAAGCATCCCAAGCTTACTGTAAGAAAGCAGGTTTGGCAAATAAAAATCACCTAAGTTCATTAGAAATATGGGCAGGTAATGTTTTCAGCTGTAATACAAGTATAAAATGGTACCTAAATTACATTCATCGGATATTGATGTCAACGTTTACTAAACACTATTACAGAAATCTTGTCAATCTTGAGCAAATACTTTCTCAGGATCTGGAAACCTGAGCCCTAAAAAAATCCTTTTGGAGAATCATCCACTTAATTAAATTAAGATCTTCTTCATTAATTATTCTTGCTAAACCTGTAGCGCTGTGATGGCGCCTCCGAGTGCCAAGTCTCAAAATTTAAACTATAGGGCAATTGAGTTAAATTAAAACCTTTAGAGAAATCTCCAAAGATTTCTGACATTGAAATTTTAATTTAAAAGCAATAAAATGTTAACGTTTATTGACACACTGACACCAAGAATCAGCTTCATGGATCTCACTCCTATGTTTGATACATTGTACTTCTTACTGATGCCGAGGGTATATCTATTTATTTCTATTATTGTATAATAGGATAATATAAATGATCAGATGTGGAGTGTAATAAAATAATAGCTCCTGGTCTTAATGGAAATACGGTTTGATTAGAGGAACATATATAATGTCATCTGACTGTAATGTAATCAGCAGGAAACAAAAATCTATGAATCCAAAGGCCGAGAATCATCAATTGTTCTGAAGAGTAAATCAATCTCTGTACGTTATTTCCAGGGGCGGAATAGATTGTTAAAATTCACAATTTTTCAAATTAGTACATCAATTAACAAATAACTAATAAAATGTAGCTATACTTAAATAAATGTTAATTTATTATTTATATTAACACACTATTGTTTTTTTTAGTAATAATAATAATAACAATAATAATAATAATAGTAGTATTAGTAGGAGTTATTGTTATTACTTTATAAATAAATGTATTTACTATTTTTCATTATTGTTTACTATATATACTCGAGTATAAGCCGACCTGAATATAAGCCGAGGCCCCTAATTTCACCCCAAAGACCCAGTTATTGACTCGACTATAAGCCTAGGGTGGGAAATACATCATCCCCCCCTGTCATCATCCAGACCCCCGTCATTAACACCCCATCATCATCACCTCGTCATCATCACCCTGTCATCCTCCCCCCCCTGTCATCATCCAGACCCCCGGCGGGGGTGCAGGGATAAAGCCAACTTTAATCTGATGTTTATGGTGAGCATTACCCTAGTATAACTATGTTGCAATCAATAGCTGTATTGATCCTAATAAAACAATGTAACATTAGGTACACTTACCCTAATGAAATACATTAACAATAGCTGGAGTAACCCAGATAGATAGATAGATAGATAGATAGATAGATAGATAGATAGATAGAAAGATAGATATGAGATAGATAGATAGATAGATAGATAGATACAACATAACAATAACCATATTGAACCTAATAGAACAATGTTCCAATAGTTATGTTGAACCAAGCTAACCAGTCTAGCAATTTATGTTTAGAACTAAGCTAAACAATGTAACCAGTGTGTAAAAGCAGAGTGGGAACTAAGCTAATGTAAGTGACACAAAGATATAGAGACAGAATAAAAAGAAGCTGCTATAAGCTGTAGTGAGTTATATCTATGTCTGCATACACCGACTTATTATGGATACACAAGGGTAAACATTTTTCTCTTTGCTGCCACCACTGGTGAGCTATACTTGTGAGGATGCATGGGACATTGGTCACATTACTCTCCTCAGCTAGTTTCTATGCAGAAACTACTAGAAAGGTCTGGGAGATGAGTTTCCCCAAGTACAACGTCTCTGTCCAGAGGGCTGGAACAAGTCTAAACCAGTTCAGTCCAAGTCTGGCCCTGGCCAGAAGAGTGTGTAGACACAGCCTGTCTGGTCACATGAAAAGAAGGAGGGTTAAGGTCTAGTCAAAAACCAATTACTAGTTAAAGGAAATTCAGTAAATCTAGTTCAACTTGCTAAAATTTAACCAGAGTCAGTTATGGGTCGGATTGCTGTGAATCAGGAGGTTTTACCTTAGACAGTCTCCGGTCCACACTAAGAGGGCAGTTTTTATTTGACTATGCTACAGGGGCTGTAAAGTTAGTGTAGTTGATAATATGGTGTCTGTACCTGTGTTTGATGGTGGTCTTGCAAATCTTCTGTGATTTTTAACAGCATACAAAATGACTGTTGTCTCAGGTTTCCCAGGTTGCAGTACGGCTCGAGACATTACATCACTAGTCAGGTGATCAGAGGAAGCTTTCTTATGCTTCAAAGGGTGGAGTGACCACTAGGTGGGAGATCATTTTGCAAGAATTTGCAACAGCTGGAGGCTCTGGTAAGAAAACACTGGTCTATTGCATTGAAGGCAGCACAAGTGTGTTTCAATGGGCAGGGTGGCTGATGTGTGGGTGGAAGAAAAGTGACCTCACACTCATAAACAAGGAACTATGGGATTTTTAGTTTGAGAGAACAAACTCCAACAGGTAATAGCCAGTTCACAAAAAGATAGTCACACCTTGATAGCCACAAAATGTTCCGAATGTTGGGGCAGTGGAGTACCCCATTTAAAAGTACTTGAACATCCCTGTACGCTTTAAGTCTCTAGCCCCATTGTTGACTAGTGATGAGCGGCAGGGGCCATATTCGAATTCACAATATATTGACGATTATTCGTCCTATTTTTGTGAAATCCGTATATTCGCTTTGCTCGTTCACTCTTTTTTTCCCCATGTAAAAATTTGCATGAAAAATTTAAATGAAAATTCTCATGTAAAAAAAAAAGATAATTTGTCATTACAAATATATTGCACTATATTCTAAATATTTTCGAAAATGCGAAGTGACGATATTCGATTTCCATTACGAATATTCGCGCTCAACACTATTGTTGACAAGCCTCAGGAGCGTGCATAGCTCTGAATATGAAGATAATATTAATCCTTCTAATGGATCATTATACGGTAGAATGTGACAGAACAAAGTGTCATTTGTGTTCAGTCCGATCGTGGAATCCGTGGCCGCAGTCATATCTATATCATCCGTTTTGTGATGAATTGCTCTATTCTTGTGATTGACTGGAAAACCATTTCAGTAGCGTAAACATCTGGAGCGAGTGTCAATGCCATCACGCCGCTTTCATCAATTTTGAACGCTTTAGGCAAGAATTTAATCAAAGCCGATCTCCTGAGCCCGGTAGCGGTTGGGAAATGAGTAACACGAGAAGTTAAAAAGAAAACGCTAAATTCAAATCTACAAAAAATATCCTGTAGACGTAGTGCCCTGTTTCCAAAGGTATTTATTTTTTATTTTTAATGCCCACTTGCAATCCCAAGATATAGGGATTCTACTATTTATTTGACTTTATGTAATTTTCTCTGAATAGTCAGATAGGAAATAAGTAGCTAGCTGATTGGGGGGGGGGGGGATCCGACCGCTGGGGACCCTCCACGATCACGGGGAAGGGACCCGGCGCTCAGTGAGGAGCACCTGCTGGAGCCGGCACAAACTCCATTCATTCCTATGAGAGCCCCGAGTACAGCTCCCGGGCATCATCGGCACTCCCGTATCAATGGAGCATGTGCCGTCTACTGGTTAACCATGCGTGCTCCCATTTGGGTGTGAATCTCACTTAGTGTTCTGTCTGTTTTCCGCAATGATTGTTATATGACATTAATTTGCACCCCTTTTTACTATACTATACAGTGAAGGAGGTTTGTTACAGTGTGTCACCCCAAAAGTAAGAGGATTACATGATGAGGAGGTTTGTTACAGTGTGTCACCCCAGTAGTAAGGAGATTACATGATAAGGTTTGTTACAGTGTGCCACCACAGTAGTAAGGAGATTACATGAGGATGGGGTTTGTTACAGTGTGTCACCCCAGTAGTAAGAAGATTACATGAGGAGGAGGTTTGTTACAGTGTGTCACCCCAGTAGTAAGGAGATTACATAAGGAGGAGGTTTGTTACAGTCTGTCACCCAAGTAGTAAGGAGATTACGTGAGGAGGAGGTTTGTTACAGTGTGTCATCCCAGTAGTACGGAGATTACATGAGGATGGGGTTTGTTACAGTGTGTCACCCCAGTAGTAAGGAGATTACATGCGGAGGGGGTTTATTACAGTGTGTGTCACCCTAGTAGTAAGTTAATAACTTGAGGATGGGGTTTGTTACAGTGTATCTCCCCAGAAGTAAGGAGATAACATGAGGAGGAGGTTTGTTACAATGTGTCACCCCAGTAGTAAGGAGATTACATGAGGAGGAGGTTTGTTACAGTGTGTCATGCCTGTAGTAAAGAGATTACATGAGGAGGAGGTTTGTTACAGTGTGTCACCCTAGTAGTAAGGAGAATACATGGGGAGGAGTTTTGTTACAGTGTGTCACCCCAGTAGTAAGATTACATAGGGAGGAGGTTTGTTACAGTGTGTTACCCCAGTAGTAAGGAGATTACATGAGGAGGAGGTTTGTTACAGTGTGTCACCCCAGTAGTAAGGAGATTTCATGAGAAGGAGGTTTGTTACATTGTGTCACCCTAGTAATGAGATTACATGAGGATAAGGTTTGTTACAGTGTGTCACCCCAGTAGTAAGGAGATTACATGAGGATGAGGTTTGTTACAGTGTGTCACCTCACTAGTAAAGTAATTATAGGAGGAGGTTTGTTACAGTGTGTCACCCCAATAGTAAGGAGATTACATGAGGAGGAGGTTTGTTACAGTGTGTCACCCCAGTAATAAGGAGATTACATGAGGAGGGGGTTCGTTACAGTGTGTCACCCCAGTACTGAGGAGATTACATGAGGAGGAGGTTTGTTACAATGTGTCACCTCAGTAGTAAGGTGATTACATGAGGAGGAAGTTTGTTACAATGTGTCACCTCAGTAGTAAGGTGATTACATGAGGAGGAGGTTTGTTACAATGTATCACCTCAGTAGTAAGGTGATTACATGAGGAGGAGGTTTGTTACAATGTGTCACCTCAGTAGTAAGGTAGAGCGTGTCAAGGGGCGGTAAAATTACCTTTCGACAAAAGTCCTTGCACCAGGGCTGCCATAACGGTAGAATAAATGCTTCACCATTCATAAAAAAATTACAGAAAATAAAACCCCTGAAAATTTAAGACTCATTTAGTTTCCAAGTGCAAGCTAATTTTTGTGAACATTATGTGAACAGAGCCTGAAAACATATTTGCATTCAGTTTTAATTAATAAGAATTAAAATCCTAATTAAGATTTTTTTTTTGATTTTTTTTTTCTGATGTTCTGAAGAAGAAAACTCCTTTCTCCGTCCTTTCTATGAGAACAGGAATGACACGGGCGGCACTGGGAGCGAACCTCCAGGTAAGACGTCAGCGCGGATTAGAATGGCGCATGTGTTGTTTTCTCACTCACAAGTAATTATCCTGTCATTCAAACAAATTAGGATGGAAGAAAGTGAAGGATTATAAATAATGCAAATGTTCTGCTATTACTTGTGGACATCTACATTTAGATGTATAATTAACATGTTGTAGACTGGAAGTGGAGCAGCTTATTCGGGAGAGCTGGGGAGATGGATACCATGAATGTAAATGAATTGTAGAGTCCGACATTTATCCTCCGTTATTAGGGTCACAGGAGTCATGGATGGCATCTGTATGTAAATCCATAGAGGAATTTCTGCTGCCATAGACAGCGAGGGATGAACACGCCGCGGAGTATTCAGCAGGAAGTCGTCTCTTGGTAGATACATTCATATATAACATTATATAAAACATCAGTAGAATATAGAGAAAAGCAAATTTATTCTAATTAAATTAAATTTGCTCTTAAAGGGGTACTCCGCTGCTCAGCGTTTGGAACAAACGGTTCCGAACTCTGGAGCCGGGAGCTTGTGACATCATAGCCCCACCCCCTCATGATGTCACACCCCGCCCCCTCAATGCAAGTCTATGGGAGGGGGCGTGATGGCAGTCACGCCCCCTCCCATAGACTTGCATTGAGGGGGCAGGGCGTGATGTCACGATGGGCGTGGTCGTAACATCACGACCCCCACTGCCCACACCCAGCGTTCTAGATGAAAGCCGGGTGCTGCTCAGAGATCGTGGGGGTCCCAGTGGCGGAACCCCTGCTGTCAGACATCATATCCCCTATCCCCATAGACTTGCATTGAGAGGGTGGGGAGTGACATCACAAGGGGGCGGGGTTATGACATTACAAGCGCCGGCTCAAGCGTTCGGAACAGTTTGTTCCAAATGCTGAGCTGCAAAGTACCCCTTTAAAGGGGAACTCTGGTGGAAAACAAATGTTTTCAAATCAACTGGTGCCAGAAAGTTATAAAGATTTGTAAATTACTTCTATTTCAAAATCTTAATCCTTCCAGTACTTATCAGCTGCTGTATACTACAGAGAAAAGTGTGACGTTCTTTCAAGTCTGACCACAGTGCTCTCTGCTGACACCTCTGTCCGTGTCAGGAACTGTCCAGAGCAGGAACAAATCCCCATAGGAAACGTCTCCTGCTCTGGACAGTTCCTGACACGGACAGAGGTGTCAGCAGAGAGCACCGTGGTCAGACAGAAAGGAACTTCACAAATTTATCTGTAGTATACAGCAGCTGATAAGTACTGGAAGGGTTAAGATTTTTTTAATAGAAGTCATTTACAAATCTGTATAACTTTCTGGCACCAGATGATTTGGAAACCACCTTTTTATTCCACTGAAGAACCACTTTAATTTCCTCCCAAAAAATGGCTTTGTTTGAATTCAAAATGATTGATGATATGTTTGTAGGGATTTGTATGTTCAAGAGCAGAAACACCTGTCAAAGACAGTAGTCCCTGCTCCTGTACAATGAACTGTGAAGCATAGACTGGATTCCTCAATACTTACTTATTTGCTCCCAGTAAACGTGTGCGGCCGTCTGGTGGTAAGCGGTGATGCCATGTACATCGTCATTTACACTCACTGCAGAGTAACCTTCACCACTCAGTGTACAAGAGTAGGGACTCTTGTCCTTGATAGGATCTCCTGCTTCTGTACTATGATATTCAGATTTGATTTAAAATACAATTCAAATCTAATGGCCATTTTCAGTGATTAGAAATGTTGGTAGATTTGCAGAAAACGTGCACACAGCAATCATTGAAAACACTAAAACCACTTAAACAGCTCTGACTTATTAAGAGCCTCGGACCTGTGACTCCTCTGAAATATACAGAAGTATACCTACAATAATATTGATCTTAATATACAAGAATATCTACTATAATACTGCCCCCTATGCACAAGAATATAACTACTATAATACTGCTCCTATATACAAGAATATAACTACTATAATACTGCCTCCTATATACAAGAATATATCTACTATAATACTGCTCCTATATACTAGATTACAACTACTATAATACTGCTCCTATATACAAGAATATAACTACTATAATACTGCTCCTATATACAAGAATATAACTACTATAATACTGCTCCTATATACAAAAATATAACTACTATAATACTGCCTCCTATATACAAGAATATAACTACTAAAATACTGCTCCTATATACAAGAATATAACTACTATAATACTGCTCCTATATACAAGAATATAACTACTATAATACTGCTCCTATATACAAGAATATAACTACTATAATACTGCCTCCTATATACAAGAATATAACTACTAAAATACTGCTCCTATATATACAAGAATATAACTACTATAATACTGCTCCTATATACAAGAATATAACTACTATAATACTGCCCCAATATACATGAATATAACTGCTATAATATTACTCCTATATACAAGAATATAACTACTATAATACTGCCTCCTATGTACAAGAATACAACTACTATAATACTGCTCCTATATACAAGAATATAACTAATATAATACTGCCTCCTATGTACAAGAATATAACTGCTATAATACTGCCCCCTATGTACAGGAATATAACTACTATAATACTGCTCCTATATACAAGAATATAACTACTATAATATTGCCTCTTATATACAAGAATATAACTACTATATTACTGCTCCTATATACAAGAATATAACTACTATAATACTGCTCCTATATACAAGAATATAACTACTATAATACTGCCCCTATATACAAGAATATAACTGCTATAATACTGCCCCTATATACAAGAATATAACTACTATAATACTGCCTCCTATATACAAGAATATAACTACTCTAATACTGCTCCTATATACAAGAATATAACTACTATAATACTGCTCCTATATACAAGAATATAACTACTATAATACTACCCCCTATATACAAGAATATAACTACTATAATACTGCTCCTATATACAAGAATATAACTACTATAATACTGCTCCTATATACAAGAATATAACTACTATAATACTGCTCCTATATACAAGAATATAACTACTATAATACTGCTCATATATACAAGAATATAACTACTATAATACTGCCTCCTATATACAAGAATATAACTACTATAATACTGCTCCTATATATAAGAATATAACTACTATAATACTGCTCATATATACAAGAATATAACTACAATAATACTGCCTCCTATATACAAGAATATAACTACTATAATACTGCTCCTATATACATGAATATAACTACTATAATACTGTTCCTATATACATGAATATAACTACTATAATACTGCTCCTGTCAGGATTCGGCAGGCTGGAGGTGGATCCTCTGTGTCAGAGAGGGATTGGCGTGGACCGTGTCGGTGGACCGATTCTAAGTCGCTACTGGTTTTCACCAGAGCCCGCCGCAAAGCGGGATGGTCTTGCAGCGGCGGTAGCAACCAGGTCGTATCCACCGGCAACGGCTCAACCTCTCTGACTGCTGAGATAGGCGCGGTACAAGGGATTAGTCAAGAGCAAGGTCGGACGTAGCAGAAGGTCAGGGCAGGCAGCAAGGATCGTAGTCAGGGGCAACGGCAGGAGGTCTGGAACACAGGCTAGGGATACACAAGGAACGCTTTCCCTGGCACAATGGCAACAAGATCCGGCAAGGAAGTGCAGGGGAAGTGAGGTAATATAGGGAAGTGCACAGGTGAACACACTAATTAAAAACCATGCGCCAATCAGTGGCGCACCCGCCCTTTAAATCGCAAAGAACCGGCGTGCGTGCACCCTAGGGAGCGGGGCCGCGCGCGCCGGGACAGCACAGACGGGGAGCGAGTCTGGTAAGCGGGTCGGGATGCGCACCGCGAGCGGGCGTGTCCCGCATCGCGATTCGCATCCCGGCTAGGGACATTATCGCAGCGCACCCGGTCAGCGGGTCTGACCGGGGTGCTGCGAACAGGAGAACGCTGTGAGCGCTCCGGGGAGGAGCGGGGACCCGGAGCGTTTGGCGTAACAGCTCCTATATACAAGAATATAACTAATAGGTGCAACAGGTGCGGCACAGCTCACTCGATCGCCCCTCCCGCTCACGGACCGGACCGGACCTCAGTCCATATAATAGTGGAAAGAAATGGAGTTGTCCAGAGCAGGATGTCAAGCAATACGATATTTATTCAGCGGTAACTGTGGGTGATGACAAGGTGACACGTTTCAGCCGCACTCAGCAGCCTTAGTCAGGCTGACTAAGGCTGCTGAGTGCGGCTGAAACGCGTCACCTTGTCATCACCCACAGTTACCGCTGAATAAATATGGTATTGCTTGACATCCTGCTCTGGACAACTCCACTTCTTTCCAAGAATATAACTACTATAATACTGCTCCTATATACAAGAATATAACCACTATAATACTGCTCCTATATACAAGAATATAACTACTATAATACTGCTCCTATATACAAGAATACAATTACTATAATACTGCTCCTATATACAAGAATATAACTACTATAATACTGCCCCTATATACAAGAATATAACTACTATAATACTGCATCCTATGTACAAGAATATAACTACTATAATACTGCTCCTATATACAAGAATATAACTACTATAATACTGCTCCTATATACAAGAATATAACTACTATAATACTGCTCCTATATACAAGAATATAACTACTATAATACTGCTCCTGTATACAACAATATAACTACTATAATACTGCTCCTATATACAAGAATATAACTACTATAATACTGCTCCTGTATACAACAATATAACTACTATAATACTGCTCCTATATACAAGAATATAACTACTTAAATACTGCTCTTATATACAAGAATATAACTACTATAATACTGCTCCTATATACAAGAATATAACTACTATAATACTGCTCCTATATACAAGAATATAACTACTATAATACGGCTCCTATATACAAGAATATAACTACTATAATACTGCTCCTATATACAAGAATATAACTACTATAATACTGCTCCTATATACAAGAATATAACTACTATAATACCGCCTCCTATGTACAAGAATATAACTACCTGCAATATTTCTGTAGATTTTTGACTTGTTTCTTCACCTTTGTTTACTTCTATTAGCATGTGTCTTTCCTGATCAGTCCTGACTCTTATCGCGATCATCTCTCTATTCTGATAGGATCTACCTGAGTCAGCTAAAGGGGGTCAAGTCTTCCTCCTCATCTAATCACATTAACAAGTGTGTATTGTGTCCTATTAGACCGTGTGACTTAACATAAACACTTTGTTCTCATAGACTTGGAATGATGTGATTAAACACAGGTTAATGTAATGTGTTGCTACATTTGGCCCATTAATCTCGTCAACTAGACTGAGACATGAAATCCTTTTTTGAACACTGTCCAAATGTGAAGCTTACCAGGCTTTCTTTGAAAAAAGATTTGTCTAAATGCCTATATAGGGTTCTATTATTACAGGATAAGCATTAAAATGTGCCGTCTGCCTCAAATTGCTCTGGAGACTATTGGATCTCAATATAAAAAAAAATGTTATATATTAAAATCCCAGTTGGCTCTGTCTGTTCTAACTTTATTTTTGATGAGTTGTAGAAAAAGAGGCCAAAATGACTATGCAAAGTAAGTAGGGTAATACTTATAGTAATAGTAGTGTATGTATTAGGCTACACTTAGACACTTAGCCCGCCTACACCACAGTATTGACTGAACTTAAAGGGGTGCTCCGCCCTTAGACATCTTATCCCCTATCCAATGGATAGGGGATTAGGGAATAAAATGTCTGATCGCGGGGGTAACGCCGCTGGGATCCCCACGATCTCCTTGCAGCACCCAGCGTTCATTTTTAATGCCGGTGCTGGCACTGGAGGCTTGTGACGTCACAGCCACGCCGCTTGTGATGTCACGGCTACGTCCCCTCAATGCAAGTCTATGGGAGGGGGCGTGGCGGCCGCCATGCCCCCTCCCATAGACTTGCATTGAGGGGACGTGGCCGTGACATCACAAGGGGTGTGACCGTGGCATCAGTGCCGCATCGCTAGTCAACGCTAGTCATCAGGCACGGAGGGAACTTTGCACCGGATGACTACTATGCCACAGCAGAGATCGTAGGGGGTCCCAGTGGCGGGACCCCCACGATCATACATCTTATCCCCTGTCCTTTGGATAGAGGATAAGATGTCTAAAGCCAGAGTACCCCTTTAAAGGGGTTGTCCAGCAAAAGAAACAACCTATGCACAGTGTAAAAATATAATAAAGCAGTTTATTGATACAATGTTATCAGCCATACTGCAGAAATCTTCCATATCAGCTGTGTCGTCTGGCTTGTCAGTTGTAATGTCAAGTCACAAGCTCCCATCTCTCCTCCCTTGTCTGTCAGCACGGGATCAGATCAGGGATGTGAAAGGATTAACTGGTATTACCGCTCATTAGAATTGTGATAAAAAATAGATAAGGTAGCAGGAAGCCTTTCTTAGGCAGAGTAGTTTCTTTCCGAATGGGTACCCTGCTGCATTATCTAAATCGTCATTAATACAATTATCATTAATATAAGCTCCCCCTTAATATCACTGGTCTTGCCCATGCTGACAGGAAGGGAGGGATGAGAGCTCTGCATTTAGACCCTGTGATGTAATTTCACAGCCTACAAACCAATCAGTACAGCTGATATGGAAGATTGCTGCAGTATGACTAATAACTTAGTAAGTTGCTTTATTATACTTTATAACACCATACATAGGTTGTTTCTTTTATCGGACCTCTTTAAAGGGGTTTTCCAGACAAAAAAAAGTGTCTGATAGTGGAGGGTCCCAGTGTTCACAGACGTCTATCAATCAAGGCTAGTGGGGCAGAGAAAGGTTACTGTGGACCGCCCTAATGACTTGCGGTTCAGGAAGCATGAATGTGATAAGAGGTTCCCTTTAAAGGGGTTATCCTGACATAAATTACTTATCCCCTATCCACAGGATAGGGGATAAGTGTCTTATATTTGGGGGGGATCCTGACAATCTCCAGAGTAGAGACCCTGGCTCTCTCAGCTGTATGGAGTAGGTATCTACAGCACTTCAATAAACAATGCATGGACTGGCAGACAGCACATGCTGTCTGCTGCTTCATACAGCTGAGAAAGCCTGTCCTCCAGTCTGGGTATTTTCCAGAAGTTGGACCCCTGGCGATCAGATGTCTACCCCTTATCCTCTGAAAAGATGATACATTGGCTGGATAACCCCTTGAAAGGAACCTGTCATCACTTTCATGCTTCCTGAACCCCAACTCATTGGGGAGGTCACTACAGGCTTTTTCCCGGTCCACCTGCCTTGACTGATGAATCTCCCCATGTTAAGTTATAGAAATAATAAATAGGTGTAGAGAGATCAGTCAATAAAGACTGATAGGACAGGCAGAAGCCACGGAGGACCACCCACATAACTCATGGTTTAGGTAGTGATGACCGATTCCCATTAATGTTGAACCTTCACATGCATAGAGAACTGTCTTTCTCTTCATAGCCTTTACAATTCTCACCTTTATCTTTATAGACACATCAAACCCTCTGAAGACTTTTCCCCAAGTGTCAGGCCCAAGGCCTGATTATTAAAATCCTATATGTGTATTATAATTATAACTGTGTGATGTATTATCCAAGCCATGGGTGAGAGGTCATTCAGACTGTGGGTTTGTGTATTGCATTTTATTGGGGGTCTGGCTGTTTGTTTACATCTCCTTTGAAGTCAAAGGCTTTTTTGAAGTCATGCACTCTGGTCCCATCCTATAATCAAACAGATAAGGGGCCAGGAAGAGAGAAGACCCCCTGGAGGGATCAGAGGGGAGGGGGGAATGGAGTCTCCCTTCCAAAAAGGCAGATATATAATATTTAACAATGCTAGACTCAGGGTGTTGAAGGCTGTGCCCAAAGCTGACAAGACCATCCTAAGAACAGCTGGACTCTCACTCTCATGGACTGCTATATCATCATACTGTAAGAACTTCATCTTTTGTTTTCTGAACTTGTCTTGCAAAACTCTTTTATATATTTTTATACCTATATGTCATTTGTTTCTGTATTTTTATATAGTCAACACTGTGATACCTTTTATCAGATTAAATGTTTAATTAATCAGCTCTGGTCTTTGATCTCTAAATATATGAGCTCACCTTTCTGAAGGCAGCTCTGGTGGAAACACGTTTATCTAAGGGTTTATTTGGTGACTTGCTGGGACTAGTAGTGGATACCCAGAGGTCTGGCGGCTTTAACCCTTGCACCATCACACTCTCTCTAGCGTCGTAGCTGGACCGATAGGGTGTGATCGTGACACCAAGTTTTATTAAAGGGGTACTCTACCCCTAGACACCTCTTATCCAAAGAATAGGGGATAAGCTGCCTGATTGCGGGGGTCCAGCCTCTGGGACCCCCGTGATCTTTGTGCCAGCACATTATGTTCAAAATGCTCGGTTCGAATGGCTGTGGTTGTGGCATCACGCCACGCCCCCTCTACATTCATGTCAATGAAAGTTGACATGAATGAAGGGGTCGTGGAGGGATGCCACGACCACAGCCCTCCGAATCCCCACGTTCTGAACATAATGTGCTGGCACAGAGATCACTGGGGTCCCAGCAGCTGGACCCCACGATCAGACATCTTAAAGGGGTACTCCCATGGAAAACATTTTTTTTTAAATCAACTGGTGCCAGAAAGTTAAACAGATTTGTCAATTACTTCTATAAAAAAAAATCTTAATCCTTCCAGTACTTTTTAGGGGCTATATACTACAGAAGAAATGCTTTTCTTTTTGGATTTCTCTGATGTCACAACCACAGTGCTCTCTGCTGACCTCTGCTGTCCATTTTTGGACCTGTCTAGAGCAGGAGAAAATCCCCATAGCAAACATATGCTGCTCTGAAGAGTTCCTAAAATGGACAGCAGAGGTCAGCAGAGAGCACTGTGGTCATGACATCAGAGAAATCCCAAAAGAAAAGCATTTCCTCTGTAGTATACAGCCCATAAAATGTACTGGAAGGATTAAGATTTTTTTATAGAAGTAATTTACAAATCTGTTTAACTTTCTGGCACCAGTTGATAAAAAAAAAAAGTTTTCCACAGGAGTACCCCTTTAAATGGATACTCCACTGGCCAGCATTTGGAACACTTAGTTCCAAGTGCTGTGTGCGTGCTGCGGGGGTTGGCCACATCACCTCATGATGTCACGTCACTCCCCCTCAATGCAAGTCTATGGGGTGTGGCATGACGTTACTATGGGGTGTGGCTGACCCCTGCAGCATGCACACAGTGTTTGGAACTAAATGTTCCGAACGCTGTCCAGTGGAGTACCCCTTTAACCACCAATCCTTTGGATAAGGAAAGAGATATCTAGGGGCAGAGTACCCCTTCAATTTCCATGCTTTGTCCTATTTCTAACCGCCTTGATCTTTGGTTGCTTTATCCATTATTACAGTCAAACTCTCCGTTCTTCCAGCCTCACCTGTGACCGGCCTCCTCCATGATTGATCTTCATAGATTGACAATTAAAGACAAGAAAAATCATTTGCCCCCGCGCTCCGCATCAACACATCTCTGCTACATCTCAGAGGCAGATGTAGAATTCAGTTCCAAATGACGGATCCTGCCGGGGCTAATCAGGACGACCGCTGCGACTAAAACTGAAAAGGAAATTACTAATGCCGGGGAAGGAGTTTTATTAAAGGTTTCTGCCAGAAGCGATGTACAATTCAGACCAAATCTGAGAAACATATTCTGACGTCTGCTCGTGACTAATGCGAATATTTGATTCTGGTAATTTTGCACTATTGCCACCGAATTTTAATGTCTACGAGCGTTAATGTGACAGAAAGCCGTCTTGTCACTTCACATTTCGGCCCTGATGAATTGTTTTTGACCAAATTGATATAAGCCTTCTGTCACCCGTAGATTAATTCTATTGTCTGTAATAAACACGGAAAATATTATGATTTAGGGTGTTTGATGGCAACTCAAGCAAAGAATGTAACACTGTGGAATGGAGGAGAACTGGGTGACAACTTTATATATATATATATATATATATATATATATATATATATATATATCCACAGCAATGGTGAAGTATTGCTGCATTTACTTGGAGTGTATATATATATATATATATATATATATATATATATATATATATACCAACAGATACGCAGCAGCAACTCCATAAAGTGCAAAGCAAAGGTGTTTTTATTCAACGTGAGGCAACGTTTCGGTTTGCTCACCAAACCATTTTCAAGCCTGCTTGAAAATGGTTTGGTGAGCAAACCGAAACGTCGCCTCACATTGAATAAAGACACCTTTGCTTTGCACTTCATGGAGTTGCTGCTGTATCTGTTGATATTAATGTGGTCCCCTGGATCTGGGCTCTTCCTGATGGCACCCGTGCACTTTACTTCTGGGATGTGTGGCTCTCCTTTTGTTTATATATATATTTAACTGTGCTACAGGGGCTGTACAGTTAGTGTAATTCATAATATAGTGTCTGTACCTGTGTTTCATGGTGGTGTCACAATTCTTATGTCATCTTTGCTCCAATGTTTATTTTTTACTGCATTCAAAATGAGTGTTGTCTCAGTCATTCCCAGGTTGCAGTGCGGCCCGAGACATTACATCACTAATCAGGTGTTTAAAAGGAGCCTGCCTACGCTTTAATGGGTGGAGTGATCGCTGGGTGGAAGAGAGATCATTCTCCACAAGGCTGCAGGGAATTGTCCCAGGAGTATTTCAATGAGGGTGTGTGGTAGAGAGAAAAGTGACCTCACACTTACAAACAAGGATCCTGTGACTTGTAGTTGGAGGGAAGGAACTCCAACAGGAAATAGCCATTTCACAAAAAAAGAAAACAGCAGCATTATGGTGGACTCACAACACAGCCATTTGGCTTCAAAGCAAGCAGGAATCATTCCTAGGCATGTCCATTACTGTCTGTAAGGAAAGCAGTTAAATCGCCTTTTGGTGGATAACTCTTTTAAATGGGTACTTTGGTGGAAAACTTTTTTTTTTTTTTTCAAAACCACTGGTGCAAAAGTTAAACAGGTTTGCAAATTACGTCTATTAAAAAAATCTTAATCCTTCCATTACTTATCAGCTGCGGTATGCTTCAGAGGAAGATGTGTAGTTCTTTTCAGTCTGACCACAGTGCTATCTGCTGCCACCTTTGTCCATGTCAGGAACTGTTCAGAGCAGGAGATGTTTTCTATGGGGATTTGCTCCTACTCTGGACAGATCCTGATACGGACAGAGGTGTCAGCAGAGAGCACTGTGGTCCGACTGGAAAGAATTACACAACTTCCTCTGCAGTCTACAGCAGCTGATAAGTACTGGAAGGATTTTTTTTCCCACCGGAGTACCCCTTTAAGTCTAATAGTTGCTAGATATTCACTGATGATAATGACATGATAATTTGAGTCAAGTCTGTCAGCTTTAGGGTTAGCCTGGCTAAAAACACTGTCTGTTCAACGTGGTTTCCCTGCACTATGACTTAATGTCCAGTTTCTCTGAGATTCCAGAGATCTTGAGCTCAATGCAGATCAGTGCAGAGAGAAGCTGTGAAGTAACATGAAAGCTTTCTCTTTTTTCCCTCTTTTATTGATGCCTTACTTAAATATTTTTGCCACAGAAATGACAAAAAAAAAACCTCCACAACTCGACAGCTCCGCTATTCGCTGGTGACGTCTTTATTTTCGAGGGAATTTCTTTTTATTGTCATATATACCTGACAACGTATAACACAGATGATGTATGTTTCTGCATAACATGGGACGCTTGCAGATCATCTTTTCTATATTTGCCATGACCTTTCCGTGGTCCCAGAGTTTTTAATATCTTACACGTGTTTCTAATGTGCGCGGCGACGCTCAAAGTTAATACTGACTCAGAGAAATCCTATTCTTTATGTCAGGAGACAATTTCCTATTCCCTGAAATCAATCCTGCTGCGCTTTCCCTCAAAGCCATCAGTTCACGGGGTCTAAATGAGGACGGTCCTCCAATTTGGCAAATATCAATAATGCAAGGAGAAGCCAAAGAACCATATTTAATAACGTTAGCGATTACGCTCCATCTTCAGCTGCGAAATGAAGGGATATTTCTTGTCTGACCGCCAGGCAGAACGGAGATGTCTGCAGAAATGAAATCCCAGCCTGCTTATTCTGATAATCCACAGGGAAGGTTCCGTCTTAATTAAAATTGTTGTCATATTGATACCTCCCAAAATCAATCCCACCTAGACCTGGAAGAGGATCAGGTGGATGGTATAGAAGACGGGATGGAAGATAAACACTTACTTAATATCTCTGTTTCTTGAGACTTGCTGTATGTTCAATACAAATGGGCAATATTCTGCAATACAAATAACAATTTAGTTATCGGTTTGGAAGTTTTTATTTTTATTGATAAAGGGGTAGTCCAGTATTTTATTTATTATCCCCTATGTGAAGGATAGGGGATAAGTGTTTGATTGCAGGGTGTCAACAGGCCCCCTCCATTCATTTCTATAGGAGAGCCAGAGATACACGAGTACAGCACTCGTGCAGCCGGAGTGCAGTGCAAGAGATCCCGGGGGGATACAGCAGTCGGAGTTGGGGTACCTTATTTTTGGGGCCTTATAATTTGCGAAAGCAATCACAGTAGGGGTATAATTAGTGAGTGGGGGGGGGGGCACATATAGGGTATCATTGGTGAGGATATTATTATTGTATGGTACACAAATAGAGTCACAAATGGAAGAAGTTGTCATGGCCCTCTGAGTCAGATGGAGAAGAGAAGGGAAAGAGAATGACTCAGATCATAGAAGACGTCACCTGTGAGTCACTGGATGTCACTGTAATCCTGCTGGGGCCAGGAAAAAAAAAAAGCTTTCCCTAGACCCGCTGGTCTTTGGCAGCTCCAGTTTGGATCTGTCCAGTCCCCCAATCCTGTTTTCTTCCTGCTTTTGAGATGAGCTCAGGGAGAAGGACCTGCCGCCTCAGCCAGTCACTGACCCAGATGGAAACCACTATAGCTCTGAATGCTTATATCAGAAGCAGGAAGAAGATCAGCGAAGATCAGAGGACCAGACAGAGCAGAATGGAAGAATGGAAGCTGCAGGAAGTGTAGGGGTAATTTTTTCCAGTGATCCAGCAATATATGCATTTTTGCAAAGCGCTGGATAACCCCTTTGGTTGGGTTCACATGGTGTTTTATTTTTTTATGTTTTTCTTTTTTTTTATGTTTTTCTTTTTTTAATATTTTTAGCCGTTTTCAAGATCAAGAAGCAAAACACATCACAATAAACACAAGATTTTGGAAAAGTTTCGTCTCTGTCACCTATGAAAACTTAGCTGTCAATAACAAAAATGTGGCGATTTCCTGTTAAAAAGCAGGAGTTTTTTTTTGTAAAGTGTTTTTTAAAACTATGTATTAGTTGGAAAAAGTGATAGTTACCATGACAACAATGGCATAGCTTTAGGGTGTACACAGGTAACAGTTGCTCCCGGGCCCTGGTGCCTGAGGGGCACCCGACATGTGATAGGTGGGGGGCATGTTACTTTTTGTGTATAAGGAGCTTCTCTTTAAACCTCTCTAAAAACTCCCCGTCTGACTGAAGATGCTTTAAATGTTCCTGTTAAGCTAGAATGCAAAGAAAACGGAGTCGGGAAAAGCCGCTGCATTGTAACATTTAGTGTTTGCCTCGGGGTCCTGCATCTGAGCTGAGGACTAAATATCTGAGAACTTCCCTCAAGAGCAAATCCTAAAGATCTGAAATGCCACTAAGCCCATAAATATTCCCTGTGCTAAGAGTTTTAAGACGCCATGCTACAGGTCAACCCAAGGTGACTCTTAATGTTCGTTAAGTAAAGGTCCTCTTCACGCTCACCGCTCACCATGTCCATTGCCGTTGAATCTACCTTTCCCATCTCTTCAGCTGCAGTCTGTATTTCAGGACCCCCCTAAGTGCCTGAGAAATAGTTTAAGGTCACAAGACCCGACGGCCAAAATGCTGCTTTTTGGTTGCAGGTGACCAATTGCTTGTGTGGTCTCATGCATAGGTTTCTTATTTTAGTAAACAGCAGAAGTGCATTTTTTTGTGCTAAGCTTTTTACCCAGCGTTTCCTGTCATGATCTGTGTTGACCTCTGCCTTTACCACTTAAAGGGGTACTCCATCCCTAGACATCTTATCCCTAATCCAAAGGTAACCACTGGGGACCCCTGCGGCACCCCAGACATCCGGTGCACGGCGAGAATTTAGAGTTCTGTGCCGGATGACTGGTGATGTGGGGCGGAGGCTTGTGACGTCACGGCCATGCCCCCTCAATGCAAGCCTATGGGAGGAGGCGTGATGGCCGTCACAGCCCCTCCCATAGATTAACATTGATGGGGCATGGTCGTGACGTCACGAGCCTCTGGCGCAGCATCCAACGCTCCTTCTCCTATGGTACCATGTCTGAAAACTTCAGGGGTCACTTGCAAAGACTACTCTGGCGATAGAGACCTGGCATCATGTGCTGCGCTCTGGCCACTCAGGAGCTGCAGGCCTGCCTTTTGTATTGTGTGGAAAATAAAACAAAAAGAGAGACCCATGCCAAGGCGCCTAGTGTGATCTCATTTAGCCTCTTGGAAGATAAAGGTGTTGGGAGGTTAAAGCTCCCCTAGGTAGTGGCTGCTCACCTGGAGCAAGTGAAAAACTTGCATATCATCCCAAATAGTGGGTTACAAATAGTGGTATTGTTGCTGTGTCTGGGGTCCCAGGAGGAGGAGAACCAGTTCTGATAAATGCAACGGGTGAAGAAGACAGAAAGAAGACCCTTGGAGTGACATTGCAAGTATTCAGAAGATGAATAAAAAATTGAACCAGAGTTGCGGGTAATGCAAAAACACTGTAGGATTTTATTGGAGATAAAACAATAAAACCGATGACGTGTTTCGGGGGTGCCACCCCCTTCTTCACATCAGTACATATTGATCTGATGAAGGGGGTGGCACCCCAAAACACATCATCTGTTTTATTGTTTTATCTCCAATAAAATCTTACAATGTTTTTGCATTACCCGCAACTCTGGTTCAATTTTTTATTCATCTTCTGGATACTCGCAGCACCACTCCAAGTGTCTTCTTTCTGTCTTCTGCACCATTATGTATTGTGTATCTGACCTCTGCTAGCCCTTGACTATTCCTTTGCCTGCCATTTTGTACCTTGTAGTCTGTATGGTCTGACCTTTGCCTTGACTACTCTATTGCATTCAGATTTAGTACTGCTTTGCTCTCTCTATTCTTTGTTACTTTCTTTGCTATGCCATGCACCTTTGTAGTGTAGGGTTCAGCACCATGGTTGGGGCCACTCTATTAAGGAGATGAACACCCAAAAAGGCAGAGACAGAGGGTGTCTGTCAGTTCAGTGCTGCACTTATCCATGCCCAGCAGTGACAGTATGATAACAGTAGGTATGTAAAACCCTTAAAGTAAAGGGGATAGATTTAGCAGCAGCTGTCACGTGAGGGAAGCCTGACCAAGTTCTAGGAAACCCTACATGGTAAACCTTATACTAGAAGCAAAAGTTATGAAAACTGTGAAGTTAAGAATTTACATATGAGTACAAATTAAAGGGGCACTCCTGTGAGTTGAATTTTTCTTTTCAGTCTGACTACAGTGCTCTCTGCTGACACCTCTGTCCATGTCAGGAACTGTCCAGGAGAGGTTTGCTGTGGGGATTTGCTCCTGCTCTGGACAGTTCCTGAGACAGACAGAGGTGTCAGCAGAGAGCACTGTGGTCAGACTGGAAAGAACAACTCAACTTCAGCAGTTGATAAATACTGGTAGGATTTTAATAGAAGTAATTTACAAATCTGTTTAACTTTCTGAAGCCAGTTGATATAATTTTTTTTTTTCTTAGGAAGACTCCTTTTACCTGGTCTTCTCTCCCCATTCCGGTCATACTCATTGGTCCTGGAGGCAGAGATATTGGCTATAGCTTTTTGTTGGGATTGTTTCTCCCAAGAATAGAAGACTACACTATTCCAGCTGTCAAAAAGTAGTGCAAAACTGACTGATGGGACCCCAATGCTAATGTGAACAGAGGCTTAGACATATTTATGGATTCTTCAACCAGTAGTTTTTCAATATTTGTTCCCCAGACTTATTCTATCACTTACATATCAAGGAAAATACATAAATAATATAAAACCATCTCCTACTGAAGCATATAAAACGTGTTTGTATTATTTATTTTCGCTTCATGTTCTGTTACTCTCTATGATAAAATGTTGCCTTTAGTGTTATGCTCATCCTTCCACTATGTCGAGAGCCCTGTCCTGCTCCGTCACGAACAAACGCCTCCAAATTCTCATCCTTTTCCCATCAGCCTTTAAAATATATATAGATATAAAAGTAAAATATGGACGAAGAAGAAAGGAGAAATAAGGAGCAGGGGAGAAAGTCAGCGCGGAGGACGCGGGAGATTGTTAAAGTCTCCTGAAGAATCTCTCCCATTCTGTATTCTTTATGCTACTTAATGTCAAACGTCTCCAATCCAACAAGGGTGTAGACAGTTGGGGTGCGGAATGAATCAAGTAAAGTGCTCCGAGCCGAGTATATCCCATATATCTCCTAAAGGTGAGATATAAAAACACAAGGCATATCTCTTACTGCTGCCGTACACTCACAGAACAGCATGGAATATATGTCACGCTCGGTGTCTAGGCCACTGGATACTACATTCTCCTGTAATTATATATATATATTTATTATGTATGCCAAAGGGATATTCTGATGAAGGAGAAAAAAAAACTAACAAAAAGTATACTTAACCTCTTAGTTTCCCCACTGTTGCTACCATCTTGTGTCTGTCTCTTGTGTCTGTGTCACATATAAATCTTACCATATAGCCAATCAGTGGTGTCTGTACACTAAGTGGGAAGGTCTTCGTACCTGACATTAACACAAGGAGATCGACACCAAGACAGCGGCATCGGCAGGGGAGTAAGGGGGGTGGGGGGAAGTATAGGCTTTTGTCTATTAAATTGCACCCTGAGCACAGTTAAAATATATAAATATATATATATATATATATATATATATATATATATATATGCTCTGCTCAAAAACACATACTGGTAATATACACATAAGAACGCTGTCCGGGCATGCTGGGAGTTGTAGTTTTACAACATCTGGAGGTCTGCAGGTTGGAGACCACTGGCCTAGACTGATCCCTGGTTGTTCTAGGCTCCTTGTTCTCAGGACATGTTTGAGGCTATATAAGCAATTATTCCTTATTATTTACAAAAGCGACATCAAACATTGGACAATAACCCCCCCTCCCCCGCTTCTCCCCGTAATTCATATAAGTGGTAAGATAAGCTTTTGCAGTGTTTTGGTGCTCTCCATTTATCTGTGTCAAGATGTTTTTATTTTATGCTGCGCCTCAGGAAAGGGTTTAAACAAAGTGAAGTGCCGGCAATAGTGCGACTCCGCCGAGTGATTAATATAATTGTCGCACGGTTCACATATCTCAGGACTCATTAGCGATCACAGTCAAAAAGTCACGCTAGGAAAGCCAAATCTAATGAATGTGAGATCAGAGAGAACCCAGAATTAGAGAAAAATAATGGGATAGAAAGAAACCCAGATTGGAGAAAATAATGAACATCTTAACCTCATAAACGAAAAAGAAAAGAAAAAAAACATCTCTAAACACTAAAAATGTATTAGGAAACGGTGAAGGGGGATGAAGCGGGGGGGGGGGCTGGGGTTTATCTTGTTGTTCTTGGATCCTTAGAATCTTATACAGTGATCCCTCAACTAACAATGGCCTCAACATACAATAGTTTCAACATACAATGGTCTTTTATGGACCGTTGTAAGTTGAAACCAGACTCAACATACAATGTACAGACAGTCCAGATCTGTGTCAATGGCTGGAGGAACTGACCGAATCAGAATGGGCATTTTACTGGTAAATCACCTATTACTGGCTGTCTGGTAGCGCCCCCTACAGTACAGGGAGGAACTACAAGTCCTGTACTACTCCTTACCTGTGCCAGGGTTAGCTACTCCTTAAGACACCAAGTAAGAGTGGCTCCATTTGGGAGACTGTGTGTGCTGTATAGGACCCTGAAGAAGCTCCTGTCCTCTACATAAACCATTGTTTCCCAACCAGGGTGCCTCCAGCTGTTGCAAAACTACAACTCCCAGCATGTCCGGACAGCCAACGGCTGTCCGGGCATGCTGGGAGTTGTAGTTTTGCAACAGCTGGAGGCACCTTGGTTGGGAAACACTGACATAGACTTTGATTTACAGCTCCCAGCAGATCTTTCTTACTTTTATATATAAGGATTTGCTTTATCTGTAATAGTTATCTACTTTTTTATTTAATCCTCACTTTTTCCCATTTTTGGATGACATTTTGGTGGCTTCAGAACTAATTACCAGGTTTCCATAGAGTTCTGGTCTCAACATACAATGGTTTCAACATACAATGGTCGTCTTGGAACCAATTAATATTGTAACTTGAGGGACTACTGTATTTCAGCCACCTCTAAAGCTGCATTAGTAAATCTCTCATTTCTATATTTTATTTGTGTTTAAAAAAAGCTGCCACTAGGTGTCTCCCTACTTGTCCAGAGCACATTTCCCCCTATGTCTTGCACAGACTTTGGACTCCAGCTCGCCTGGCAGAAGTCCAAAATCAGAAAATGCTGTCTGGAGTGCTAAGGGGGGGGGGGCTGCAGCCTTAGCCAATCATAGCTCATCTCACACTGAACTGCTCTGGGCTGTGTGTAGCAGAATGAGGGAGGAAGTTCTCCCCTGTATGGCTTCAGATGATGTCACAGCCTGCTGGAGAACGCATGTGAATCTGACTGAGCAGAAAATACAGAGCAAGAGGTAGAAAACTAACAAATAATAAAAATAAAGGCAGGGGGTGGTTTATCATGATGGGGGCAGTGACCTGGGAGGATTATACAATTTAACAAGATCATGACAGTAATCTTTAAAGGGTTACTCCACTGCTAGACATCTTATCCCCAATCCAAAGGATGGGGATAAGATGTCTGATCGCGGGGGTCCCGCCCCCTCCCATAGACATGAATGAGGGGGCGTAACGTCACGACCTGCGGCGGTGGTTGTGACGTCATGGCCATGCCCCCTCGTGATGTCATGTCCCCTCCATTCATGTTTATGGGAGGGGAGTGGTGACTGACACTTCCCTTCCCATAGACATGAATTGAGGAGGTGTGGTGTGATGTCACGTGGGGGGCCGTGATGTCACTACCATTGCCGCAGGGCATGACGTTACACCCCCTCTATTCATGTCACGCCCCCTCCCATAGACATGAATGGAGCCGGTGTGAGATCATGACTGTGGCTGCCCAAAACCAGCGTTCTGAGCATAAATGTTCAGAAGGCTGGGCCGCCGGACCGAAGATGGCTGGGGGTCCCAGTGGTCGGACCCCCGCGTACAGACACTGGAGCACCGGAGAACCCCTTCAACTCAGAAGTTAGGGATCTGTGAGATAGTTTCAAAGTGGCTTCTTGGGGTGTGATTGGAGAACAAGTCAAATCTAATATTTGAACTTGATAAAGAAGAATTTTTTCCCGCTTGTATAGCACAGGTTATTATTACAATGTAGAAGTTCCTGTGTATGCCTTGTGCTTACCCGTTATTACTGATGTGGCAGGCGTGAGTTTTCAGCCATACTGATTGCAATTCCATCAACAGAAGGGCTGTGAGTCAAGAGACCAACCCCCCCCCCCCCCCCCCAGCTATCTCCCGCCCGCCAGGAGCTCAGAACGCCGGTTTTGGGCAGCCGCAGTCTTGACGTCACACCCCCTCCATTAAATATCCTTTGGATAAGGGATAAGATGTCTAGGGGTGGAGTACCCCTTTAAGGCCTTGATCTCAGTTATCTCCAGATAAGCAGTAACTATAATTTTTCTTCCCATCTTCTTTAGATGAATGAGGAGACATTTCGTAAGCACAATAGGGGGAAGGGAAGGGGTTGTTTCCAAATTTTGCTTTCAGTCGGCTAAAAACACCAGGGATTTCATAGGCGAGCGTCCAGGCTGAAATTGATTATTCTCTGCAGCAAGAAAGACGCAGCCTCATGGATTCTCTCACAACCAGAACCGTCCTAAACCTGCACAAACAGCTCAGATGTTGCCTCATAAAAGACTTCAATTTACATTTTTTTGAAATTTTTGTTTACCGACAATATTTCAGTGACCTTAAAAAATGCCTATTATGTGAGTCAATCCCACAGTCCCCCCTACAAATCCTGTAACTATTTACATCTCTACAAGGGGGAGACAACAATGATATAGGAACGTCCACAGGACAGCACATACACCATGAAAGACAAAAACACTACATAATCTAAGACTGTACAATGTGGCTGGATCCATGCAGCTCAAGATGGAAGATTGGGTTCACAAAATATCCAAACCACACCCACCATGTTACCTGCAGGAATCCTAAAAATTAGAATAGGGCCAATGCATGGAACTCACTGGGCATCGTATGACTGCATCACCAACCCAACCGTCCAGCTTGAGCTGCATCATTCTCATATGAATCTGTTATGATATGTCTCATATCTTCTATTTATCTATCTATCTCTCATATCTATCTATCTATCTATCTATCTATCTCATATCTATCTATCTCATATCTTCTATTTATCTATCTCCCTATCAATCTCTCATATCTATCTATCTATCTATCTATCTCATATCTATCTATCTCATATATATCTATCTCATATCTATCTATCTCATATCTATCTATCTATCTCATATCTATCTATCTATCTATCTATCTCATATCTATCTATCTACAATCACAAAAGTGGAGCAGCACCAGCAGTTCGTAGGTGGGTGCAAGAGGTGGTTGGACCCTGGTCCCAGGTCCCAAACGATACAGCAAAGTTGAAATCACAGCAGCACTCCAGGGAGTATGGTGAATGGTGGCTTTATTATCACCAAAAATGTGCAGCGACGTTTCGGCCACCTAACGTGGCCATCATCAAGCAGTGTGAGATACATAGTAAGCTCCCTTTGTAACTCACACTGCTTGATGATGGCCACGTGAGGTGGCCGAAACGTCGCTGTACATTTTTGGTGATAATAAAGCCACCATTCACCATACTCCCTGGAGTGCTGCTGTGATTTCAACTTTGCTGTATCTATCTATTTATCTCATATCTATCTATCTATGTATCTACAAAATTATCGAAGCAGCACACCACAGGTAGAGTTCAAAAGAACGGTGTATTTATTCCATGATGTGAGAGACTACGTTTCTCCAGCCTCACGCTGGCTTTCTCAAGACTTGAGAAAGCCAGCGTGAGGCTGGAGAAACGTAGTCTCTCACATCATGGAATAAATACACCGTTCTTTTGAACTCTACCTGTGGTGTGCTGCTTCGATAATTTTGTATGCATTGAGGAACCAGTGGACCGAGGTTCAGAATATGCGGGCACCCCAATTTCTTTTTTTCTTGACATTTTTGGAGGTGCTGTTCTTATTGGATATTTATCTATGTATCTATCTAGAAACAAAAATGGCGACCGCAGCACTCCAAATAAATGTGAAAAAGAATGTATTCCAAGATAAAAACATAAAAACTGTTTGTTTCTGTTTTTATCTTGGAATAAATTCTTTTTCACATTTATTTGGAGTGCTGCGGTGGCCATTTTTGTTTCTATTTTTTTGGTCTATCTTGGACCCAGGACCGGGGTCCCAGAGACTGATTGCACCCACGCACAGTTGGCTTGGGAGTGCTGCTCTTCAACTCGAATATGTATCTATCTATGTACCTATCTATCTATCTCATATCTATCTATCTATCTATCTATCTCATATCTATCTATCTATCTCATATCTATCTATCTCATATCTATCTATCTATCTATCTATCTATCTCATATCTATCTATCTATCTATCTCATATCTATCTATCTATCTCATATCTATCTATCTCATATCTATCTATCTCATATCTATCTATCTCATATCTATCTATCTCATATCTATCTATCTCATATCTATCTATCTCATATCTATCTATCCAATGCAGGTATAAGGCAGCACACCGGGTAGTGTTCAAATAAAGTGCAGTTTAGTATCCCATATCCAGATACAACGTTTCGGGAGTATCACACTGCCTTTCTCAAGCATGGTGTGATACTACCGAAACGTTGTATCTGGATATGGGATACTAAACTGCACTTTATTTGAACACTACCCGGTGTGCTGCCTTATACCTGCATTGGATACCTACCTGTACAGTCTGCGACTGGGACTGTTAGAAACTTGGCTTGCACCCACCTGCTGTGTGACTACTTTGGCCGTGCTGTCTCCGCATCTCTTGTGTATCTATCTATCTATCTGTCTATCTATCTCATATCTATCTATCTATCCATCTATCTATCTATCTATCTCATATCTATCTATCTATCTATCTATCTCATATCTATCTATCTATCTCATATCTATCTCATATCTATCTATCTATCTCATATCTATCTATCTCATATCTATCTCATATCTATCTATCTATCTCATATCTATCTATCTATCTATCTATCTATCTATCTATCTCATATCTATCTCATATCTATCTATCTATCTATCTATCTCATATCTATCTCATATCTATCTATCTATCTATCTCATATCTATCTATCTATCTCATATCTATCTATCTATCTATCTCATATCTATCTATCCATCTAAAAAAAACTGCAAAGGAGAGCAGCACTTCCACAGATAAGGTGCGCCGGTGCCGTCTCTAGAACCCAGGTCCAGAGCTCACAATGTGTAGCAACTCCATTAAGGTGCAAAAGGATGGTGTCTTTATTCACACAATGTGAGGCGACATTTCGGTTTGCTCACAAAACCATTTTCAAACTATTTTTAAGCAATAAATGGATATTAATATAAAACATATTAATAAAAGTGTAATATTTATATTAAAGCATATAAAGTGACATGTGCATCAGGAATATACAAATATGCTCATATATGTATACACAAGTGTAAAAACATACATAGAATGTGCTTACTGTATAATGGGAACATTAATATTTAATAATGTACATCTGTGTTATCACTAAATATTCAATCAGATGGGCGGGGGTGGGGGGGAGCAGAATCACAAAACCACTTTGATACTGTACACTGTATTCACGCGGACGCCAGAGATCAGCGCTTACGGTACGGAGCAGAGCGGGCCGGATGTGACCTCACTAATGCTGGTTAGTGATGAGCGGCATTGGCCATATTCGAATTTGCGATATTTTGCGAATATATAGACGGATATTCGTCCTATATTCGTGAATTTCGCGAATTCGTTATATTCGCATATGTGAATATTTGCATATTTGCGGATTCGACAAAGAAAACAGTGAGGGGGAGGGCAACTTTACTATTGGTTGCTAGGGATGTTGTTGATAACCTCTGTTAATATCCACTTCATCATTCTAATTGGCCCACAAGTGAAAAGAAGGAATATGCAAATATTCACATATGCAAATATATGCATATGCGAATATTCACATATGCGAATATGCGCATATGTGCACACATTCACATATGTGAATATGCGCATATGCGGAAAAATGAATATTCACAATTTCGAATGTATAGCGAATATATTTGCAATATTCGCAAATTCGCTAATTTGCGATATTCGCAATAAAAATTCAAAATGCGAAAACTCGCGCCCAAAGCTGATGCTGGTCACAAAGTTCAGTTGCCAAGTAACGCGTCTATACAGATTGCACATGCACCGTAGTCAATTGTGAGGCATCAGCGCCATCTTGGAGAAGGTCAATTTCGTCAGGCGGCTGTACAGCAATCTCCCAGCAGCCACATTCTGCACAAGGCATACCTGGGGGCGGTAAATTAATGAATGTGCTCATACCATGGACCCCGCTGGCAAGTCCAAACCCATGGTGCAAAATTTATATTAGGAGCTTCAACGCCAAAGCTAAAGATGTTCTTCTGAATGTTCGTCTGAATACCATTTTAGCTGGATGCTTTACCTACATCTGTTCTAGCTGCACCACAGGTCCCAGCAACTCCTGTGACACCAGTTGTAACATGTTCACACCAAGGCGTTTCTGCTGTCCAGTTGCCTTTGCCTCCTCACTACAGTGGCGATCCCAAATCCTGCAGAGTATTCCTGAATCAGTGGCTGATCCACATCAAGCTACATGGCGACAAGTTCCAGTCCGAGCTAAAGTAGCCTTCATTACTTCTGGAGAAGCTCTAGCCGGGGCCAATCCTTTATGGGAGCGGAGTGGACCTGAGACTGCCAACCTCCAGACTTTCCTAGCTGTCTTTCACACTGTGGTTGAGGAACAGGGCTGTGTCTCGTCTGCTGCCTCAGCTCTCCTCCGCCTCAGACAAGGTTCCATGACTGTCGGGCAGTATACAGTCCAGTTCCGCACTTTGGCTGCAGAATTGTCTTTGAACGATGAGGCACAGCAAGCCGTATTCTGGGAAGGTCTCAGTGACCGAATTAAGGATGAATTAGCTGGAAGGGATATTCCCGTCTCCCTGGATGCCTTAGTCATGTTGGCGACACGCATTGATGTGTGTTTCCGGGGGCGGTTTTCTCAAGCCGCCAAAGTGAAGAGAACTCCAAGACTTGCTCCAGTGTTTCAGGAACCTGTTCAGACTGTTCCTGCGATACCACCTGGAGAGCCAATGCAGGTGGAACGTCTGAAGCTCGCAGATTTGGAGTGTCAAAGAGGTCGAGCAGGAAACCTCTGTCTGTACTGTGGGGGGAAAAGGTCACATAGTCCGTACCTGCCCCCAGAAGGTGGAAAACTTCAGTGCCTAGGTTAATTGGGAAAAGTGACTCAAGGCGGAAAAAAATAACAATTCTCCCAAACTGTTGGTTCCAGTGGTCCTGTCTTTTGGCAAGTCCATTGTTCCTGTATCTAGCTCTAGCTCTAGTGACTCAGTACCAGTTACCTACCACACATCTGGTGAAGCCAGTATCTATGGTTGTTCTATCTCCATAACACATATCCATAGTTCTATCTCTATACCTCCTATATATGATTGTTCTATCTCTATACCTCCTCTCTATGGTTGTTCTATCTCCATAACTCCTATATATGGTTGTTCTATCTCTATAACTCCTCTATATGGTTGTTCTATCTCTATACCTCCTCTCTATGGTTGTTCTATCTCCATAACTCCTATATATGGTTGTTCTATCTCTATAACTCCTATATATGGTTGTTCTATCTCTATAACTCCTATATATGATTGTTCTATCTCTATACCTCCTCTCTATGGTTGTTCTATCTCCATAACTCCTATATATGGTTGTTCTATCTCTATAACTCCTATATATGGTTGTTCTATCTCTATAACTCCTATATATGGTTGTTCTATCTCTATAACTCCTATATATGATTGTTCTGTCTCCATAACTCCTATATATGGTTGTTCTATCTCCATAACTCCTATATATGGTTGTTCTATCTCCATAACTCCTTTATATGATTGTTCTATCTCCATAACCCATATCTATGGTTGTTCTATTTCTATACCTCCTCTCTGTTGTTGTTCTATCTCTATACCTCCTATCTATGGTTGTTCTATCTCCATAACTGCTATATATGGTTGTTCTATCTCTATAACTCCAACGATGGTTGTTCTATCTCTATAACGCCTATATATGGTTGTTTTACCTCCATACCTACTATATATGGTTGTTCTATCTCCATACCTCTATATATTGTTGTTCAATATCCATAACTCCTATATACAGTTGTTCATGGGATCAGGTGAGGTCCAGCTCTAAGAGTTTTTATCTTTCTCCCATAGACCTGCACTATCCATAATCTGTCCCAGACTCATTGTATTGAGACACATATTGAAATTACCTTCCCTCCAGGCACAGAATACACCTCCAGGTTATTTTTACAGGGTAAAGCCTAAAGATTTCATCAATCTAATCTATGTATTGACTCCAGAATTGTTTATACACAATAAGCTCTTTACCCCGGGCACGTTATTTTTCCAATGGTGTCAATTTGTCTGATTTTCCCTTAATTTACACGTAGGTCACCTCTTAACCACAGGTCACCACTAGATTGATAGAAAAACAATATTTCCCCCAATGCTGAATTCTAGTCAGGAACATCCCCTCCTCCTTCTAACTTTAGTTCTTGACAATAGAAGGAAGACAGATAGGAATAGTCTAGAAAACATACATAAGGTTGCCACCGCACTACTACTATAGGCTGGGTAGTGTATTTGCTTAGGTGAAGCGTTAGGATTTCCGCTTTCATTGGCACATTTTTTCCCCAAAATCTTTAGCCACTGTTAAAAGGGGTACTCTGGTGGAAGAAAAATATTTTTAAATCAACTGGTGCCAGAAAGATATACAGATTTGTAAATTACTTCTATTAAAAAATCTTAATCCTTCCAGTACTTATTAGCTGCTGTATGCCCAAGAGTAAAGTTCTTTCTAGTCTAACCACAGTGCTCTCTGATGACACCTCTGTCTATGTCAGGAAATGTCCAGGGCAGGAGAAGTTTTCTATGGGGATTTGATCCTACTCTGGACAGTTCCTGACATGGACAGAGGTGGAAGCAGAGAGCACTGTGGTCAGACTGGAAAGGACTACACAACTTCCTGGAGCAGCTGATAAGTACTGGAAGGGTTAAGATTTTTATATACAAATAATTTTATATACAAGTAATTTAAAATACAATCTGTATAACATTCCGGCACCTGTTGATTTTGAAAAAAAAAAAAAAAGAAATTCCCAGCAGAGTACCCCTTTAACCTCACCTTTCATTTAGTAGGTAATCTTGAGTTCTATAAGCTTGGACAAAAAATAACAATAATAATGTAAAGATCATTTCCATGGATCCTTTGAATCTCAAACACATCTTGGCTTTGTCTATGTCATTTTGGAGGCTTTACATGCACTATGGCAGCTGTGTGTGGGTGGAGAGGTAGCAACTACGTCTGGCTCCTGATAGCTAAGAGGGTCCTAAGGCTAATAAGGGACTGGTGTTGTAAATGGCACATGATAGATAGGGGGGGCAGAGATTCAAGCTACACCTCAGGTCCCATCAAGTGGTTAGCATATAGCGGTGTTTCCCAACCAGAGTGCCTCCAGCAGTAGCAAAACTACAACTCCCAGCATGCTGGGTAGTTGTAGTTTTGCAACAGCTGGAGACACGCTGCTCAGGAAACATTGCTGTATAGCGTAGAAGCATATTGTTTTTTGCAAGCTATTTTAGAGTTAGCAGGTGTTAGGTGAAGATCTCTGTAAGGGACAGTGACCTGTAATGACCAACTGCTGGGGAATCACTGTTATATAGTGATTTCCAGTGAACTGTAGCTTTCTTTGGATACTAGTTATATGTCAACTTCCTTATCTTATTCATTAGGCAACAATATTGAGTGTTCTTAACATTCTCTGTGCAAAACAATCTGGATCCCTGACAGATGCCAATGAGATGGAACTGTCTATATTACAAGGACAAAGGCTGCTGAATCCAAACCCTAAACTGTTAAAAATAAGAGAATATGTACTGTAAATCATATTGGGGTCCCAGTTACAGATTTGACCTTAGGTCCTAGAAGTTTTGCCTTTCTATTAGGGCCCCCCTTTAATACTTACTTTGACTTTATTTTGCACATTAAATCAACACATTCATTCTAGATCCTCAAGGAGTCCAGGAATTGTCCAGAGCAGGAGAGGTTTGCTATGGGGATTTTCTCCTGCTCTGTACAGTTCCTGATACGGACAGAGGTGTCTGCAGAGAGCACTGTGGTCAGACTGGAAAGAACTACACAACTTCCTCTGGAGCATACAGCAGCTGATAAGTACTGGAAGGTTTAATTTTTTTTTTTATGGAAGCAATTTACATATCTGTATAACTTTCTGGCACCAATTGATTTGAAATTTATTTTTTCCACCGGCTTACCCCTTTTAACCAAAATATCTCCAGTTGTTTGTAAGTTTTGCAGGAACACACATACTCATATACATTTATACACACATACGTTGATATATATTTATTTATTACTGTACTGTAGTGCACCAGAAAAACAACAGTATTATCCCTTCACAAACCAATATTTACTCTACAAATATTATCTCTTCTCCTCTCATGTCCCATCATGCTTTGCACTGCTCCCGTCTTCATTGCTCTTCTTTTGCATCGATTCGATCACCTTCTCCTGCTCTCCCTGATTCTCTTACATGAAATCCTGTTGTATCATTTATCTCCCACCGCACATCTTAGCTCAGGGCAGAGGTTCCGTCTCACAACGTTTCCATTAGCATCTCGCTATTGATCTTTTCGCCCCGCGTTCGTGCATTGCTATCTGTGTACTACTAACTACACGTCCAGCGCTATATAAAAATAACCAGAAGCAAATTTATCGCAACAATGATGTAGTAGGGATAATTTATCTGGCATCAGGTATCGCGCTGATGAATGGCCGTGTAATGAATGTGTTACTCGCCGAATGTCACCGGCGTTAAAGATTATGTACATGTCGGCTGCTCAATAATTCATTCTGATGCAGGATGGGCCCTTTCCTTGTCTTCATTATGCTGTAGGGTGCAATGGTGAAGCCATGAGAAGAAAAATAAGTGCAATAAAAATTAAGTCTAAGATATTTTTTAAAGCTTTAATCCACATTGATAAATGCGTGCAATCCTACAGACTTTATTTTTAAGTCACTTTTGAGCCAAAACGAATATCTATTGATGGTCTTCAAAAACAATTACACTGAGGATGGAGGCCCTTTAAGAAGATTTAAGTATTAGGCATAGACCTGTAGCCCAGTCTTCCTTAACCTGTGGCTCTACAGCTGGGGTAACACAACATATTTCAGCATGCCTTGACAGTCTAGTCCTCTCTCTCTCTCTCTGACTTGATAAGGTCATTTTTTGCATTAAGAGGTTAAAGGGGTACTCCGGTGAAAAACAATTTTTTTAATCAACTGGTTAAACAGATTTGTAATCTTAATCCTTCCAGTACTTATGAGCTGCTGTATACTAAAGAGGAAATACATTTTTTTAAATTTCTTTTCTGTCTGACCACAGTGCTCTCTGCTGACACCTCTGTCCATGTCAGGAACTGTCCAAAACAGGAGAGGTTTGCTATGGAGATTTGTTCCTGCTCTGGACAGTTCCTAAAATGGACAGAGGTGACAGCAGAGAGCAGTGGTCAGACAGAAAGGAAGTTCCAAAAAATAAGAACTTCCTCTGGAGCATACAGCAGCTGATAAGTAGTGGAAGGTTTAAAATTTTTAAATAGAAGTCATTCACAAATCTGTTTAACGCTCTGGCACCAGATGATTAAAAAAAAAAAGTTTTTCACTGGAGTACCCCTTTAAATCCCTTACAAACCTTTGAATACTTAAAGCATCACAGTGACCTGCTAGGCCAACTCTAGCTTTACAAGGTTAGACTGCTTGTACAACTTTGGAAGTCTTGGATCACCTTTTGGGCAATTGTAACCCACATAGATAAAGCTTTGGGGATAAATAATATCATTATGGTTATGACGGTTTACAATGTCACCTTATTGAGGTTATTGAGGAACACAGTATTTTCATAGGTTTTTAACGTGATGGTGGCTTCAGTAAATCCTTTGCTGAGCAGAGTCTGTGTACTAGTAGACTTTTATTTTGAAATGACAATAGATGGTGCTTAGAGGTTTTGTCCAGCATAAGAAAACATGGCTGCTTATTTTCAGGGATGGTGACACCTGACGTGCGCGGTACTGCAGTTTAGCTCCATTGAAATGATTGGGGCAACCTTTGGAAGGAGCTGTTTTTTAGAAGAAAGGAGGAAAGAAAGGATTGATCCTTGTGAAACCTTTATTAAAGACATTTACAGTATTCTATGATAAGTGTATATGTTGGTGTATATGTTGGCTAGTTATATGGGGTAGAAAGAGAGTCTCTAAAGTAAGGACTTACTTTAAAGGAAATCTGCAGTAAAATAAACTTATCTCCTATCCGAAGAATAGGGAATAAGTGTCTGATCCCGGGGGGGTCCGAACGCGGGGACCCCACCCCCCTGATCTCCTGCACGGAGGCCCCAGCTCTCTCTTGCATGACACCGTGCCCGTCACGCCTGCTTCATGTAGTTCTATGGGAGAGGCGGGGATTGTGCACTTATGCATTCCTGCCTCTCCCATAGAACTGAATGGGGGGGGGGCTTGTCCATCGAGCTCATTGAGTACGACGACACGCGCATTAGCCGGTTCACAGTGCACCAATGCCGGGGCCCCGTTCGGGAGATCGCGGGGAGTCACAGAGTTTGGACCTCCCGCAATCAGACACTTAAGTATTTTTCACTGCAGTTGTCCTTTAAGGAATATCTCTGTATTAAAATAAAGCTTATAGATGCATTTATTACCATGGTTTAGGCTTCTCTAGCCACCAGTAATATATACAATGCAGGAAAATCCACATCTAGCCCAACATTATAGCATTAGACTGGTGGCCATGCAAAGGGTTAGATGGGTGGTCCAGGGCAGCAAAAGTAAAAACATTTCTGCTCTGAGTGGGGAAACCCCCTTTATGATGTGCATATTCCTTCAAAAGACACATGGGAAGGAGTTAAATTTTGTGAGTCACTACAAAAAAAGAGATGCTAGTCATTACATAAAACATATGACTAGTACTGTACAGGCATTTTAAAAGTTTCGATTTGTTGAAACAATGTCAATAGAGTATGATGTAACCTCTCTGGATATATCTTTTGTATGGGGTCTACAGCTAGGGACCCTTATCTGCATAGTGTGAATAAATGATTTGGAGAAGCCTCAACTATACGGGTACGGGCCGTCGTACCGCTTATGCAGCGTATTTCACACTGTGCAAAATCATCTGCAACAGCGGGAAAAATACTACGTGTTCTCAGATGATCATACACACAGGGCTAGCCTGCAACATCCCAGCGTTTTCAGTGAAGACTGGAGACGGGGCTGCGCGTCACTGTCACACCGGCGCGCAGCTCCTCCTCCAATCTTCACTGAAAATGCAGGGCTGGCCCCAGCTAGCCCTGTGTGTATGATCATCTGAGAATGGGCAGCGTATATTCCACTGCTGCAGACCATTTTGCACAGCGTGAAATACCCTGCATAAACAGTACGTGGGACTGTACCCTGAAGTTGGCCATAAACATTAACTATGTATCAATATATTTACTTGCTGAATTCTGCAGGATCAGCTGATCATCTGCAGTTATGTATAATGTGGCCCCAAACTCTCCCCCAATGGTACTGTAGATGTAGAAGGATAGATAAAGCGTGTCAGTACCTTTCTCTTTGTTCCTCATTCAGAGCAGGTGCTGAGCCGACATGCCTGTGTATAGAGGGAGACATTACTGGGCATGCTCTGTGACCATTGCAAAGGTCATTCCACAGGGAGGGGGAGACTGATCTATGAGTTTCATCTATTGTCTTCTCTACAGTATCTACTGGCGTCAACTCTTAGGGCTCGTTCACACGGGGGATCCACAGGGTATTTTACGCTGCGGATCCGCCGATGATGGACCCCTAATGTGTGCCTCCAGATGTGCCTGATCAGAGCGGCAATCCGCCACTAAGAGAAGATACACTGCTGCAATGTGCGAGCAATGGTTTGCCACTCCGAGCAGGCACATCTGAGGCACCCTGTAGGGGTCCATCGTCAGCGGATCCGCTGCATAAAATACGCTGTGGATCCGCCCATGTGAATGAGCCCATACAGATCACAATCCAGCAGCCTCCTCCTTATCATCACAGACAGAACAGGAAGTCTCAGCTTAGTTTTAGGCCTAGTGGCAGAATGAAAACTGCACAATTTCAAGATTATTTTATAATATAGATAATAAAATGGAAAATTAGAAGGAAAAAAAAACAAAACATCACTGAAAATTATTGTAAAAAAAATAATATGTTTAACATAAAAACTTGATGTAAACAATAGGTCATTTTCTGATGACACATTCTCTTTAACCCCCGCTGGCCTTGCCCATTTGCCTGACCATTCAGTCCACCTCTGGTAAGAAAATGCCCCATGTTTGCACAGAGAAGATATCTACAAGGGACAGATATGTTTGCTAAAGGCTTTATCTGCGCTCGGCATCTTTTACGTATGAATGAATGTAATGTGAGCGTCATAGATCCAAGCCAAGATTTGGGGCTATTTAAATTCTACAACAATGTCTGCATTGACCGTACATTGTACAAGTTGCATATTTGCTTGTCATCCGCTAATATATCCCCAGCCAGGATTAAGGATTTATTTGAGCTTTGCAACACTTTCAATCCTACATCAATACAGAAGACCAACATTTATCCTTATTCTGGAGATAAGAAACCGGCACAGAGCACATACATGTATTTTAGAATTAGGCTGCTCTCAGACCTCGGGGCCCTTCCACGCCTTGATGCTATGACCTTATCCAAATGCAAATGGTACAAACAGGGCCGGAGAAAAAAAAAGATAAAAGATTTACAAAAGCATAGGAAGGTCATTATTAAAATGAGACGTAATCCAAATAAATGGAACATAAGAGATGTGATACCGCTGAACCTGCTGACACTGCTGCATCAGCGATGGAGGGGCTACTGCACTTAGCAGCCTTGAAGAAACAGAATACCGGGATTTAATGGATTTATCAGTTGGGTAAATGTCATGTACATCTGAGACCGTGCAGTGGAGCTGGATATGGAATGGACAAAACCTAACAGTTGTCTGTAACTGCGGCCCCCCAGATATTGCAGAACTTCAACCCCCAGCATGCCCGGACAGCCAACGGCTGTCCGGGCATGCTGGGAGTTGAAGTTTTGCAACATATTTAGGGCCACAGTTTGAGACCACTGACCTAGATGGTCATGTTGGCCCAATGGGTAATCCAAGATCTCCAAAGTTGTACAAGCAGTCCAACTTTGTAGTACTAAAATTGACCTAGAAGGTCATTCTGGCCTGGGTGGTGGTACAAGTTGCTGGGAATTACAGTTTTGCAACATCTTTAGGGCCACAGTTATAGACCATTGACCTAGAAGGTCATGTTGGTCCAAGAGGAGATCCAAGGCCTCCAAAGTTGTACAAGCAGTCGAACTTTGTAGTACTAGAATTGACCTACCTAGTCCCTCTGGCCTAGGTGGTGGTCCAAGTTGTGGTCAAAGTTGCTAGGAGTTGAAATTTTCAACATTTTTAGGGTCACAGTTTGAAACCACTGACCTAGAAGGGAATGTTGGCCCAAGAGGTGACCCTAGACCTCCAAAGTTGTACAAGCAGTCCAACTTTGTAGTACTAAAATTGACCGAGAAGTTTGTTCTGGACTAGGTGGTGGTCCAAGTTGCTGGGAATTAAAGTTTTGCAACATCTTTAGGGCCACAGTTTGAGACCACTGACCTAGAAGGTCATGTTGTCCCAAGAGGAGATCCAAGACCTCCAAAGTTGTACAAGCAGTCGAACTTTGTAGTACTAGAATTGACCAAGCCGGTCGCTCTGGCCTAGGTGGTGGTCTAAGTTGTGGTCCAAGTTGTGGTCCATGTTGCTGGGAGTTAAAGTTTTGTGACATCTTTAGAGCCAAAGTTTGAGTCCACTGACCTAGAAGATCATGTTTGCCCAAGAGGTGACCCAAGACCTCCAAAGTTATACAAGCAGTCCAACTTTGTATCACTAGAATTGACCTAATTTGTCGCTCTGGCCTAGCTGGTGGTCCAAGTTGTGGTCCAAGTTGCTGGGAGTTAAAGTTTTGCAACATCTTTAGAGCCAAAGTTTTAGACCACTGTCCTAGAAGGTCATGTTGGCCCAAGAGGTGATCCATGACCTCCAACCTTGTACAAGCAGTTCAACTTTGCAGTACTAGAATTGACCTAGCAGGTCGCTCTGGCCTTGGTGGTGGTCCAAATTGTGGTCCAAGTTGCTGGGAGTTGAAGTTTTGCAACATCTGGAAGGCCACAATTTGAGACCAATTCCCTATATCACTAAACTATATGCATGTAGAAGAGAGGTCTATTTACCTCTTACAGAATAGGAGGAGAATATAGGAGAACAAGAGGCTGACAGAGGGGGAAGAGTTTCCACATCTAATCAAAATCATCTGCTCCTCCTTGCTCTAATACTTGCCATCAGAATTGAGTGGTCCCATAGTGGACCGGGTTACCATATCTACTGGTTGCTTTTTATGCATATTGCAGCAATATCTTGGTCACAGTTTAGACCTGCATCTTTGTCCCCTGAGGAACCCCATTACTGTTTATGACTGTATAATTTGCGGGGGGTGGGGGTGGGGGGTCAGGACGCATTGGGATGCTTTTAACATGTGCTATATCCAATGTTTTAGTAGCAGGAACTGTGAATAGTACTCTCAATGAATTACAGTTAGACCCCTATCCCCAGTTATTATCTGATTTTCATATATTGAGTATTGTGTGTGATTTAATCCTTTCTGACTACTGCAACTTGTTTGTTTCATAACATACTTTTTGGTGTCGGAGGACTATTATATTTTAAAGTAATCTTAGTAAAAGTTATGTTTTAAAAGAGCCATTTTCATCTGTGATGTTTAGGAGAAAATGAGCTCAATGAAATACATGAGAAGAGTGTGCTCACTTGGTAATGGATGATGCCACCAGGATGCAGAAAGCTTCGAGCATGTCCTTGCAAACCTCACACCCCATGCTTAATATTGAAGTAGGTAGCTATCATATTACTTGTGCCTCAATCAGCTACTGTGCAGAATGGGAGTCTCCTATAGGCTCATAACATCCATGAAGAAGGGCCTTTGACCAACTATGGGCTTCTATTTTTGGTGTCCCTACTTAATGCCCATTTTTAGCGTCCCCATCTAGAAGCAGGTTGGATCTCTTTTTGGCCTTTAGAACCACAACAATTCATCCAGATTACACTGGGTGATGAAATTGTCATAAAGATAATATTGGCCCATGCGGTCAGGCATGAATTACTTCTCACTGTAGAGGTCTTGACATGCTCTGATCAGTCCATTCTAACTCGTCCCCAAAGATGTCTGCACAATTTAGATCTGGGAAGTGTGAATGTCAGGGAGGTCAGGGAAACTCACTCATATTCCTGGAGATAATCCATGACTATATCTTGTGGACCGTTCTTCTGACAGTCTTCTTTTATCATAGGGAAAACAGCTGCCTTGAAGGTTTGAACTTGGTCACAATTCTTAGATAAGACCTACTGTCCAAACATTCATCAACAGGTATCAAAGCAGCCAGGGTGCACCAAGAAAACATTTCCTGCACTATTATCTCTCCTTCACCAGCCTGAGCTGTTCACATCTAACAAAATTGGGTTCATTAATTTATGTTTCTTGCACCAAATTTTGACCCTCCCATCAGCATGGAGCCACAGAGATTTGGATATACATTAGTGTATGTAGTATTTATCATGCAACCAAAACCATGCCCATATGCAATGCCCAACAGCTGCATAATGTTATGCTGTGGCGGCGGCATCATGTAGCTAAGTGGGTGTGGTTTGCCTGCATGTAGTGATAAGGACAAGCACCCAACCTTTTCTGCTCCCCAGACAAAAGAGTGTGCAGAATGCAAGCAGGTTGGCTCTTCCATATTGAAACTTCACCAACAGATCTCCTTTTTGGCTCCTAGGCAAAGGTTCCCTGACAATTAGCTGTTTGCCAAGGCCACGGGACCGGCATACAGTGAACAGAGCCAGAAGCAGACGGCGCCATACATTGTGTGGTGGTTATATGGGGTTACTGCAGCTTACGAAGCTGTCTGCTTCTGGCTTCATTCACTCTGTACTGTATGTGAACACAATGGCTCAGCTGATCCGTGGTGGCACTGGGTGTTTGCACTCACCCAATCTGATTTCGATGAAATCATCAATTAACTTTGCCCCCAAAAAAACCTTTAAGTCCCCCCTCCCCCATACAATGTCATTGTGCCCGATGAGATGATTATGTTATTTTAGAGAGAATATCTCCCGTTTATTGTGTGGTCTTTCCCATAGTCATTTGTGCTTTCTGTGCCGGAGACAGAACGTGAAATAATGACACCTTTGTGCAGGTGTTTCTGAGGTAAAAATTAGCTTCAAGTATTACAATAATTCAATTTTTCAGTTTAATTCTTTAAAGTTCTCACAGCAGAGAAATTATTTTAATAGAAATAAAAACAAATAAAAAATCACAACATTAAGATGTGTTTTACCTCCTGCCTTAAAGGGGAAAACAGTTCCAAAATTAAATGTTTAAGAAACTATAATGATTCACTGGAGTATGAAGTGAGTAAATACAAATAATTTACCAGGTACGTCTGTAGTGATATACAACAGAATCACAGGCTTTATCCAATGTACTGTTCAGTAATTATAAGATGGTCAACTGGATGGTATTATGGCAGTATATAAGATGGCAGCTTTAATGTCTTAAAGAGTATCTGTAATCTTTGGGGTAAAGAAAGAGTGCATCCTACCATATGCCTCAAACACCTTTCCCTACCTACTATATTAATCCGCCCTAAACGGCAACCCTCAACTGGGTGGCTGTCCCCACACTGGACTATGTGCAGGAACTACAGAGTAGAGAGAAAAGTCAGAAAAGACAGAGACAGCACAAGATGTATGTCAAAACTAGAAAGCAGTGTGGTACAAAATCAGAAGGCAAATGCAAAGTCAGAAATCAGGCAGTTGGTCAAACCTAAACAGTGGCGTAGTACCAAATAAACAAGCAAAGGTAATGTCAACGTCAATGTCAAAGGTAACAGGCAGAAGATCAGGTCACAGGAGGTCTGAAGATTAGTGAATACAGGAAAGCTGGTGATGAGAAGAACATCTATCATGGTTTAAAGAGGTTGTCCCACCTCTCTGTTTCAGTGTTCCGACCAGCTCCTGCCGATCTGGGTCCACAGGAGGTGGTCGCAAAAAGGGGTGTAAAATGCTTGATAAATTCCCCAATATATCTTTATGTCAGGAGGGGCCAACCCAGCTTAGACAAACATTGATGTTAATATTGAATTTGAGTCCTCTTTCTAACCCATAGAAAATGGTTTGGAGAATCTGTAATCCTTATAAAGTGAGAATCGTCTTTCCAGATCAGTGCAACCGCCAACCTCTATGACACTTCTTCAGAAGGACCAGGGATTTAATCAACATAATCCTATCTGCCTTTGTTTTATCGATTTATTTTCAGATTACTTTGGTATTAAGATCATGAAATTTAGTTGATTTCCTAGAAACAATAATTCCTAAATATTTAAAGCTTTTCCCTTATTTTACTCGCAATAGATTTAATGTTGTCTCCTAAGGCCGTGTTCACACACTGTAAAAAAAAATGACAGGTTTATGCTCTTCATCATTGTTTTCTTTTTTTTATGTTGCAGTTTACGATTAAACAAATTTACATAAAACAAAATACTGATGCTTTTTAGCCATTAACTGTTAAAAAAAAGGCCAATTTGACTGTGTATGAACGTGGCCTAAAGGTAAAAATACTGATTTGACCAAATCATTTTTATTATTTTAGTATTTTTCCCAACACATAGTCTTGGGTCATGTCTGTCATAATAATAAATAACAAAATGGAATTGGCATAAAGGAGATACTTTATCATAAGCACAGATTTTTAACAATGTGAAACGTGATGCGCAAATGTTTTCATGGTTTCCTAAGCAGGCGCTTGAAGCCCCCCCCCCCCCCCCGGGCTGTCAATCACAGTGATAGGGCGTCATTACAGCCAGAGCAGACGGGACTAGAAGAGGATGGTTCCCACCCAAAGGACTACTTATAAGCTGGCGGGGACACCTTTCAAACTTTATATGTAACCTTATATGGTAAGGATTTTTGTACCATATATAACACTTTGTCACATGTTATATGTGGTGAAATCTAATGACAGGTTCCCTGTCATTGACCCCTAGAATTAGAGTGCAAGAGATTCACTAAGCTTTCGGTGGAGGGGTCTGAGTTGACATACACCCTCCAGTAACATCTTATGACCTGTCCATATGATGTCAGAGCATACTCAAGGTGAAATTAAATTTCCGCAGTAAATCCGTCCATCAATGACCCATCTGATGTGTTTGTTCCTCTCATTATTTCTTCATTCGTTGCCTTTTATAATCCCATAATAGAAGATCAGCTCGAGAGCCGAGACGCCAAACGCATTTCACTCAAAAGCAAATCATTGTGTCCGTCATGTGAAGTGGAGAAGATCTATGGGCGCAAAAACTTTAGAAATAATTGTTTCCCATATTGGAATCATAGCAGCCAGCCGGAGGAGTCCACATCCTTCATTGTGTCACACGGTGATGACCTCATTTGTGATACATAATATGGTTAATGTGACCCGTGTTGCTGTGTAGTGTTAGCTGACACCAATTCAGTAAGCTAATAACATTGCTGACTCTGGCTTTTCTCGGGGCAGGAGTTAATAGGAGACATCAGTAATGATAAAACACTCTACTTTGCAGCAATTTCCAGTGAAACCCCTCCCCCCCTCCTAGGAGACCGCTGTCACTGTATAAGTAGAGGAAGATGACATATGCAGCAAGTAAAGATTGCAATGTTATTTATACAGAGGTTACTCCATACTGTACTCATCTCAAACAGTGGCCCTCCAGATGTTGCAAAATGTCAACTACCAGCATGCCAGGACAGCTGTTGGGAAACCCTGACATAGAGAGCAGGTCTATTGAAACCATATTATTTACTGGGTCTGGCCCATAGAGAGCTGGGACTGATCAATTGTTCACTGTCCCTCACAGAGATCTTCACCTAACACCTTCCATTTCAAAAATGGCTTGCAAAAACCAAAATGCTTCTTTTCCCTAGAGCAGTGTTTCACAAGAAATGTGCCTCCAGCTGTTGCAAAATTTGAACTCCCAGCATGCCCGGACAGCCAACGGCTGTCCGGGCATGCTTGTGGTTCAAGTTTTGCAACATCTGGAGGGTCACAATTTAAGACCACTGTAGTAGGTCAACACTAGCATTACAAGGTTGGGCCACTTGGATCCTTACCTGTGCCAGTGTGACCTGTTAGGTCAACCCTAGTATTTCCAGGTTGGACAACTTGTACCACCACCTAGGCCAGAGCGACCTGTTAGATCAACACTGGCATTGCAAAGTTAAACATCTTGGACCAGTGTGACTTGCTATGTCAACTCTAGATTGGATCATTTGAATTACCTCCTGGGCAATAGTCACCTACTAAGTTATCTCTGGCATTACATTGTCTTGCTGGGAGTTGAAGTTTTACAACATTTAGAGGGCCACAATTTGAGAGCACTGTGCTAGGTCAACACTGGCATTACAAGGTTGGACCACTTGGATCACCACCTGCACCAGTGTGACTTGCTATTTCAACTCTAGCATTACAATATTTGACCACCTGAATTACCTCCTGGGCCATAGTGACTTGCTAGGTCAACTCTACATTACTAGGTTGGTCCACTTGAACTCCCTCCTGGGCCATAGTCATCTTGGCAGTGCCTTGCCCTTTGCTGTCTAGGTGTGCTGGGAGTTGAAGTTTCACAATATCTTGAGGGTCACATTTGCGACCACTGTTTTAGGTCAACACTGGCATAAAAAGCTTGGACCATTTGGATCACCACCTGCACCAGTGTGACTTATTAGATCAACTCCAACTGTAGTATTGCCAGATTAGACAACTTGGATCACCACCTGGGCCAGTGTAACTTGCCATGTCAACTCTTGTACTACAAGATTGGACCACTTGAACAACCTCCTGGGCCAGAGGGGGATGCATCATGACATCACAGCCCCACACCCTTGTGATGTCACATTCGCCCCCTCAATGCAAGTCTATGGAAAGGGCATCACTCCCCCTCCCATAGCTTTGTGTTGAGGGGGTGGGGCATGACATCACGAGGGGGCAGCCCATGCTGTCACAATGCCCTGCCCCCTGCATCGCCCATCATCAGCCTCGGAGAAAACTAAGCTCTGGGCTGCTGAGGTACTGGGCTGCTGCAGGGGGAATCGCGGGGGTACCCAGCGGTGGCCCTCCGTAATCAGACATCTTATCCCCTATCCTTTGGATAGGGGATAAGATTTCTAGGGGCAGAGTACCCCTTTAAGCTTTGTGCTCGCATCTGACACTTTTGTACGTGTCCTATTAGGTGGTGTAGGCTTTGCACAAAATAAAACCTTCTAATTTTAATTTGCGCAAATAATAAATACAGCTCCATTGCAAAATTTGGTGTACGGTGCACCAAACAGTAGACAACTTTGAAAGATGTTCTACCAAAAATTGCACCAAAAATTATGCAAAAAAATGCAATTGCGCAAACTTTTGCAGGGACATTTAGAAACATTGAAGTGGTGTAAAGCTAATGATAAATGTCCCCCCTACACCTCTTCTTGTCTTCTATGTAGAGACCTACTATCCAGAGACCTATACACACAATTTGGGATTTAGATCTACAATGGGAACAAACACCATCTGAGGACATGCACATATATACAGTAGACCTCAGACAGTTCTACATTTATTTGGAATCTACTACCATCAGAAGACCTCAGATACCCCACACAGACCTCAGATTTTTACATCTATGGGGATAGCAGCCTAACCATAAGATCTCATTTTATTTTAGGATTTAATCTATGTACACACTGTAGGGATTAACACTATTTTAGGGAAAACACAGAGATGGAGCTCAGCCTTTAACCAAGGTGACCTTCATATATGTTTAGGTTTTACTGTAGCTTCAACACCATCTGTGGGACAACCACAAGAACCTCAGTGTTTAAATTTTATGAGGAAGCCATTAATACCTTAAAATCCTAAAACTTGACCTATTAACCGATATTTGAACTCTATTTGAGGACTCATCTATAGACCTATACGCACAGCCAGATTTTAGGTACTATGCAGGCATCAACACCATCTCAGGAAATACACACATAGGGGAGATTTATCAAAACCTTTGGAGAGAAAAAGTTGCCCAGTAGGGATAGGGGATAAGATGTCTGATAGCGGGGTCCCACCGCTGGGGACCCCCGCGATCTCCCTGCTGCACCTGGCATTCGTTTAGAGCATCGGGCGCAGTAAGGAGGCTTGTGATGCCATGGCCGTGCCTCGCTTGTGATGTCACGGCCACGCCCCCTCAATGCAAGTCTATGGGAGGGGGCATGATGGCCTTCACGTCCCCTCTCCTAGACTTGCATTGAGGGGACATCGCCGTGACATCACGAGCGGTGACTGACGTCACAAGCCTCCGCCCCGCATCGCCAGTAATCCAGCAAGCAGCAAAGTTCTCTCTGTGCACCGGATGTCTGGGGTGACGCAGCCAAAATCGGTGGGACCCCCGTGATCAGACATATTATCCCATATCCTTTTGATAGGGGATAAGATGTCTAGGGGTGGAGTACCCCTTTAAGTTCTATGAAAAAGTGATTGCTACCTTACAATCTGAAGACCCATTGACCTCCTTTTTTTTCTCTATTTGAGGGCTCATCTCATCTACAGGCTTACACATACACTTAGATTTTAGGAATTACGTGCAAATCAACAACATCTGAGGACACACACAAACATAGACCTCGTTGTTTTAATTATAGGTGGAAACCACTACCATTAGGAGACCACAAACACACCAAGACCTCAGAATTTTACTGTATATGAGGACCATTTTCACTTTACAGTCTAGAGACCCATTAACTTATATTTTAGCACTACTTGAGGGCTCAAGCCATTAATAGACATATAAAACTGAGGTTTCGGGTACTGTGATGGAGTTAACACATCATTTGAGGGTAAAGATGAAGAGTTTTTACTTCTATGAGGGTAGGTGACCTTTACATAGGGTAGGCTTTGGCTCAATGTGGGAATCCACACCATCTGAGGACAAATATTTTTATGCTGGGCCATTAAAGGGTACTCCTCCCCTAGACATCTTATCCCCTATCCAAAGGATAGGGGATAAGATGTCTGATTGTGGTAGTCCCGCCGCTGGGGACCCCCAAAATCTCCCTGCTGCACCCGGCATTCATTTAGAACCTTGGTTGCAGTGCCGGAGGCTCGTGACCTCATGGCCACGCCCCCTCAATTCAAGTCTATGGGAGGGGGCGTGACAGCCACCATACCCCCTCCCATAGACTTGCATTGAGGGGGTATGACCATGACATCACGCGCCTCCACCCCGCATTGCCAGTCATCAGGAACGGAGAAAAGTTTGGGATGCCACAGCCGAGATTGCGGGGGTCTCCAGCGGTGGAACCCCCACAATCAGACCTCTTATCATAAGATGTCTAGGGGCGGAGTACCGCTTTAATACCCTACAATCTCAAGACCTATTGATGCACTATTGATTTACATTTAAGCTTTATTTGAAGACTCATGTAACCTGCAGACACACATGCACACTCAGATTTTAGGTACTATGGGGGGAATTTATAGTCCAATAAAAAGGTATTACAAGAGACTGCAACATTTTTTGATTTGTATCTACATCACTGGACTAATATGGCTACTCAAATTTACTATATTAATCTATATATACATTTATTAGTCTATATATTAGTCTATATATTAGTCTTTATCTATCTATATATATCTATATATATCTATATATATCTATATATATATATATATATATATATATATATATATATATATATACAGAGTAAAGAGAAACACTGAATAAGAAGTGATGGTGTTTATTGTGCGGTGAGAGTTATGAGCGCCTCTCTGCTGAGAGTTGGGTTCTCTACCTGACAGCTTTGCTTTATGCTCTGTGTGCACAGTGTGACAGATAGGCTGGATTCACACTAAAAGCCTGCACAGACTATTATCAGTAAAGCATTGTGTACACAGCCACCATTTCACCAGAGCAGCTACAAACAGATGGGGCCATACAATTCAATTAGGGAAAAAGTGGAGGAAATAAAACTGAATATATATAAAAAAAAAAAAAAAAAAAAAAAAAAAAAGGAAGAAGGCAGTAAAGCTGCACAGATCTGGGCCTGACTAGCAGGATGCAGATATTGATGTTTCTGGCGCTTTAGTTCCACTCACCGCTGCACCGGAGAGAAAATCTGAATAGAATACGTTGTCATCAGGATTATAGTATTAGGCTTTAGGCTACGGCATAGAAATAAGATATTATATTCAATGTTCACATTTTTACCGTACACTAAAGGGTCTTTTATATATTCTATCTCTTAGCATAGATTTCCCTTATCCAGGGATAGAAAAATATAGCCATTTCCTACAGAAACAGCGCTACTCCTGTCCTCAGGTCGTGTGTAGTATTGCAGCTCAGTTCTATTGAAGTGAGTTGCAATACCATAAACAACCTGCAGACAAGGGTGGCGCTGTTTTTGGGAGAGAGTAGTTCTGTTTTCTATGAAAGCCAACAACACACACATTGGCCCAAGGATGATGGTGCTCAATGATTGATGGTCCCTGGAATCTACCAGTGTAGTAGGTTCACTGACACATTGTAACAATCAGATGAGTGTCTCAAATGCGAAAATGTCACTGGATCACTGGTGCCCCAAATTACATCATAAGGGCTCCAGAGACCCTCAAGTGTGTACCTTGGAAAACATTGAAAAGAACGGAGTGATTTAAATTGCACCAGGCACAAAATGAGCCTAAGGACTGGCATTCTGTACACTTTTTAGACATTTTTGCATCTTGCACAACAAGGGGGCGTAGCAACACAAAATGGGTGTGGCTTTGAGAAAAGAACTCATGGCTTCAATGTAATACAGCTTAAAGTGGAAATAAACTTTTTTGACATGTCAAAACTTTTTATTGGTCGGGGTCGGAATGTTTAGACCCTGACTAATGACAAGAACGAGTGGAGAGAGAAGACAGCAGATGTGTCTTACTCTCTACACTCTGCGTCTGAGACATGGATGACCCCATAGGTAGGTGGGGAAGTGGGCAGCTGTGTCCTTCTTTCTCCTCCATGTGTCCCACACATAGATGACCCCATAGGCTGAGAGATAAGTGGGCAGCTGTGTCCTTCTCCCTCCACTATGTGTCTGACACATAGATGACCCCATAGACTGAGAGAGAAGTGGGCAGCTGTGTCCCTCTCTCCCCGTTCTGTGTATGACACATTGACGACCCCATACTGAGAGATAAGTTGGCAGCTGTGTCCTTCTCTCTCCACTTTGTGTCTGACACATAGACGACCCCATAGAGTGAGAGAGAAGTGGGCAGCTGTGTCCTTCTCTCTCCTCTATGTTTCTGACACACAGACGACTCCATAGGCTGAGAGATAAGTGGGCAGCTGTGTCCTTCTCTCTCCGCTATGTGTCTGAAACATAGACGACCCCATAGACTGAGAGATATGTCGGCAGCTGTGTCCTTCTCTCCCTGCTCCGTGTCTGAGACATAGACGACCCCACATATTGAGAAATAAGTGGGCAGCTGTGTCCTTCTCTCTCCGCTATGTGTCTGAAACATAGACGACCCCATAGACTGAGAGATATGTTGGCAGCTGTGTCCTTCTCTCCCCGCTCCGTGTCTGAGACATAGATGACCCCATAGACTGAGAAATATGTGGGCAGCTGTGTCCTTCTCTCCCTGCTCTGTGTCTGAGACTTAGATGACCCCATAGACTGAGAAATAAGTGGGCAGCTGTGTCCTTCTCTACCTGATCTGTGTCTGACACATAGACAACCCCATGAACTGAGAGAGAAGTGTGCAGCTGTGTCCTTCTCTCCCCACTCTGTGTCTGACACATAGACGACCCTATAGACTGAGAGATAAGTCGGCAGCTGTGTCCTTCTCTCCCCACTCTGTGTCTGACACATAGACGACCCTATAGACTGAGAGATAAGTCGGCAGCTGTGTCCTTCTCTCTCCGCTTTGTGTCTGACATATAGATGACCCCATAGACTGAGAGATAAGTCGGTAGCTGTGTCCTTCTCTCCCTGCTCTCTGTCTGAGACTTAGACAACCCCACATACTGAGAAATAAGTGGGCAGCTGTGTCCTTCTCTCCCCGCTCTGTGTCTGAGACTTAGATGACCCCATAGACTGAGAAATAAGTGGGTAGCTGTGTCCTTCTCTCCCCGTTCTCTGTCTGAGACATAGACAACCCCATAGACTGAGAAATAAGTGGGCAGCTGTGTCCTTCTCTCCCTGGTCTGTGTCTGAGACTTAGATGACCCCATAGACTGAGAAATAAGTGGGCAGCTGTGTCCTTCTCTCCCTGCTCTGTGTCTGACACATAGACCACCCCATTAACTGAGAGAGAAGTGTGCAGCTGTGTCCTTCTCTCCCCGCTCTGTGTCTGACACATAGGCAACCCCATAGACTGAGAGATAAGTCGGCAGCTGTGTCCTTCTCTCTCCACTTTGTGTCTGACACAGAGACAACCCCATAGACTGAGAGATAAGTCGGTAGCTGTGTCCTTCTCTTCCTGCTTTGTGTCTGACACATAGACGACCCCATAGACTGAGAAATAAGTGGGAAGCTGTGTCCTTCTCTCCCTGCTCTGTGTCTGAGACTTAGATGACCCCATAGACTGAGAAATAAGTGGGCAGCTGTGTCCTTCTCTACCTGATCTGTGTCTGACACATAGACAACCCCATGAACTGAGAGAGAAGTGTGCAGCTGTGTCCTTCTCTCCCCACTCTGTGTCTGACACATAGACGACCCTATAGACTGAGAGATAAGTCGGCAGCTGTGTCCTTCTCTCCCCACTCTGTGTCTGACACATAGACGACCCTATAGACTGAGAGATAAGTCGGCAGCTGTGTCCTTCTCTCTCCGCTTTGTGTCTGACATATAGATGACCCCATAGACTGAGAGATAAGTCGGTAGCTGTGTCCTTCTCTCCCCGCTCTCTGTCTGAGACTTAGACAACCCCACATACTGAGAAATAAGTGGGCAGCTGTGTCCTTCTCTCCCCGCTCTGTGTCTGAGACTTAGATGACCCCATAGACTGAGAAATAAGTGGGTAGCTGTGTCCTTCTCTCCCCGTTCTCTGTCTGAGACATAGACAACCCCATAGACTGAGAAATAAGTGGGCAGCTGTGTCCTTTTCTCCCTGGTCTGTGTCTGAGACTTAGATGACCCCATAGACTGAGAAATAAGTGGGCAGCTGTGTCCTTCTCTCCCTGCTCTGTGTCTGACACATAGACCACCCCATAAACTGAGAGAGAAGTGTGCAGCTGTGTCCTTCTCTCCCCGCTCTGTGTCTGACACATAGGCAACCCCATAGACTGAGAGATAAGTCGGCAGCTGTGTCCTTCTCTCTCCACTTTGTGTCTGACACAGAGACAACCCCATAGACTGAGAGATAAGTCGGTAGCTGTGTCCTTCTCTTCCTGCTTTGTGTCTGACACATAGACGACCCCATAGACTGAGAAATAAGTGGGAAGCTGTGTCCTTCTCTCCCTGCTCTGTATCTGAGACTTAGACAACCCCATAAACTGAGAAATAAGTGGGCAGCTGTGTCCTTCTCTCCTCACTCTGTGTCTGAGACCTGGATGACCCCATAGATCTACATTATGAGACCATCCAGGTCATGTGACACAGGAGCTGGGAGATAAGCCTACTCTTCTCCCTACTCGTTCTCGCGATCTGTTGGGGCCTGAACACTCAGACCCCAATGATCAAAACCTTTCATATGTCTTCACGATTTTCAAGACATTACTCATTTAATCTTGTAACTGGGCCCAAACCTACTATGTGGGCCCCTTCAGGCAGCAGGGACCAAGTACAATTGTTATCTTTACCTCCTTCCCACTGATCTGTACAGGCAAAGTTCCATGTATCTGTACAGACACAGACTAAAATGATCCATACATAAATATATTGTATCCCCATGTATCTGTACAGATACAGTATTCTAGACCAAAATGATACATGCGCAAAGTTTCATGTATCTCTACACTTTTTTCCAGCTTGTGTCAATGAAGACTATTTTGGATGATAGCCCCCCTGCCTGTGCATTAGCCCTGCCTCGACAATCCCATCATTTTCACCGATTTAAACCTTTGACGGTTTGGCAGCCTAGAATAACAGCGTCTGAAGCGATGAGGTGCACTGAGCAGGGACACAAGGTGATGCCCCACTGGACGCCTTTTTTATACGCTCTTTAGACTGGTTTGGCTTTGGTCCCATATTATGTTGTTTTGTAAACAGATAACAATTCAGTCCATCCAGGTGTTCTAGTGAGTGGTCTCACCTGTCTCAGATTACTCGCTGTTGGATAAAATGCTGGGATTTTTTTAACTTTTTTTTTAAATGACAGTAAACCCTTTCGCTGCTAATAGGAAACTTTTCACCACTTGGCACTATGGCAGATCAATAGGACCTATAGGTCTTTTTTTTTTTTTTTTTTTTTTTTTTTCTGGGAACATTTCTTTAGAGTCAGAGTCCATAACTCTATCTGGGCACTAGTAAGTTGTGCCTGTCCAAGATTATATAGATTCACTAGCCTGTCATCCATCATTTATTTCCCTAAATCAGTGTTTCCCACCGGACGCACCTCCAGCTGTTGCAAAGCTGCAACTCTAAAAATGCACAGACAGCCAAATACCATTGTTATTGTGCATTTATTGTTCCCCTGATGAACCCTGCATTTTGAGGAGGAAACATGTTGGGATTCTTTTGTTGTTTTTTGTTTTGGGAGTATTTCTTTAGGGTCAGAGTCCATAACTCTATTTGGGCACTAGTGACCCGTGCCCTTCTAAGATTATATAGATTCACCAGTTTGTCATCCATCATTCATTACCTTAAATCAGTGTTTTACAACCAGCATGCCTCCAGCTGTTGCAAAACTACAACTCCCAGTCTTCCTGGACAGACAAATACCATTGTTATTTTATAGTTATTGTCCCCCTGAGGAACCCTGCATTTTCAGGGGGAAAGACATTGGGATCCTTATGTTTTTTTTATGGGAGTATTTCTTTAGGGTCAGAGTCCATAACTTTATTTGGGAACTAGTGACCCATGCACGCTGGAGATTCTATAGATTCATAAGCCTGTCATCCATCATTCATTACCCTAAATCAGTGTTTCCCAATGAATGCATCTCCAGCTGTTGTAAAGCTGAACTCCCAACATGTTAGGACATCCAAATACCATTGTTATTGTGCAATTATTGTCCCCCCAATGAACCCTGCATTTTGAGCTTGAAACATGTCAGGGACCCTTTTCTTGTTTTCTGGGATTTTTTTCTTTAGGATCATAGACATTTACTAAGAAAATCGGGTTGTAAGTCTATGTTGCTTTCTTACCCGACTGCTTTTTTCCCCTGGTATTTATTATTATGTCGCATCCTGTTTGTCGCACGTGGGTTTTGTAGGTTTTGGTTTCCAACTCCTCTGAGCTGTCGGGAAAAAATCCACAACAATTCAACAAATTCGGGTTGGAAACCTTAATAAATATGTGGGAAAGCTCAGAAATGTCGGGTAACGCCCCTTTTTCTGGTTTGGGAGAATCCACATCGGGTCCGTCGGGAAAAAATGTTGCATAGTGTCACAGACTGGCGCACGATGTCTGCGACATAGCGCAGACAAAGATGCGACAAAAAAACCCGACAAAAGAGGTCGAGTTTAGAATAGTAAATGAGGGCCATAGTCCATGATTGTGACCCTAATAATTTTTGGGCCAATATTTGCTTCATCGGTCATGCACCCTTATGCCAGCATATCCGAACCAGTGCACCTTCAACTGTTGCAAAACTACAGCTCCCAACATGCCTGGACAGCCGAATATCATTGTTATTGTGCATTTATTGTCCCTCTGATGAACCCTACATTTTGAGGTAGAAACATGTTGGGGACCCTTTTCTTGTTTTCTGGTATATATTTTTTTTCTTTAGGATCAAAGTCCATAATTGTGACCTTATTAATTTTCCACCAATATTTTCATTGATCATACATTAATCATGCACCCTTATGCCAGTGTTTCCCAACCAGTGTGCTTCCAACTGTTGCAAAACTACAACTCCCAGCATGCCTGAACAGCCAGAGGCTGTCAGGGCATGCTAGTTGTTGTAGTTTTCAAAAGCTTGGGGCACATTGGTTGAGAAACATTGGCATAATTGTGCACGAGAAAGGTTTCGCATTGGCAGTCAAGAACTTCCAGCGAATGATCGATGCAAATATTGGCCAAAAATCCACTTAAGAACAAACACACATGCTTCTGTGGGCATGCACAGAGAATAAAGATGGATCCAGCCCAAGACATAGCACTAAATAACACAAATACATTTGGCTGGCATAGTAATGATCCCATCTAGAATCCCATAATCCTTCCAGCACAGTCCAGGTTAATGAAGCAGACAAAGGGAAATAATGATAGTTAATCTCTAAATACTTTGCATTAGATGGCGATATTCTACAGCTAAAAAACATAACACAAAGAACACAAATAGTTACCAGCAACATTTCTGTCACCTTCACTATTGCATAAAACCCAAAAGTAACTTATATATAGCAAAACTCCAACTCCAAGCATGTCCGGAAAGCCAACAGTGTGCCTCCAGCTGTTGCAAAACTACAACTCCCAGCATGCCTGGAAATCTAACAATCTATCTCCAGATGCTGCAAAACTACAACTCCCAGCATGGCAGGAAAGTCAACATTGTGCCTCCAGCTGTTGCAAAACTACAACTTCCCGCATGCCATGCTGGGAGTTGTAGTTTTGCAACAGCTAGAGGCAAAGAAATACTGGCATAGAAAAATACTTGGGTTATAATGACAAACTCAACTCTCCTATATTGTAAAAACTCATGTTTGCTTCATTAATCATTCAGTAGAATAAAGAAAGAAAAAATCAATGAAAGCCCCAGCATAGAGATAAAGTCAAGCACAACTCCCAGCATGCTCAGACAGCCAACAGCTGTCCGGGCATGTTGGAAGTTGTAGGTCTGCAACAGCTAGAGGCAAAATGTTGGCTTTCCAGGCATGCTGGAAGTTGTAGTTTTGCAACCGAGCCAACATTGTGCCTCCAGCTGTTGCTACACTACAACTCCCTGCATGTCGGGAAAGTTAGCATTCTGCAAACATGAACTTTTATCACGTATCAGAGTTGAGTTCATCATCATTACTCAAGTATTTATCTACGCCAGTTTTTGTGTGCCTCCAGCTGTTACAAAACTACATCTCCGAGCATGCTGGAGGCACACAAAAACTGGCGTAGATAAATACTTGAGTTATGATGATGAACTACACTCTGATACGTGATAAAAGCTCATGTTTGTCTCAGTAGAATAAAGTAAAAAATCATCAGCCAACAGCCAGCAGTGTGTCTCCAGCTGTTGCAAAACTAAAGCTTCCAGCATGCCTGGACAGCCAACAGGGTGCCTCCATCTGTTGAAAAACTACAACTCCCAGCATGTTAGACAGGGCCTGACTGTCCAGGCATGCTGGGAGATTTGGTTTTGCAACAGCTGGAGGCAGATACAAATACTGGCATATTAAAATACTTGGGTTAGGATGAAACTCAACTCTGCTACATGGTAAAAACTAACATTTGCCTCATCAATCATTTAGTAGAAATGAAGTTAAAAATCCCCAACAGCCTCACCATAGGGATAAAGTCAACTACTACTCCCAGCATGCCCAGAATGCCAAAAGTCTGCTTCCAGTTGATGCAAAACTACTATGATTACAAATTCAACTCTGCAACGTGGTAAAACTCATGTTTGTCACAGTAATCATTAAGTTTAATAAAGTTAAAAAACATTGAAAGCCCCAGCATAAAAATAAAGTCAACTACAACTCCCAGCATGCTTGGACAGCCAACAGTATGCCTCTATCTGTTGCAAAACTACAACTCTCAGCATGCCCGGACAGCTAATGGCTGTCCGGGCATGCTGGAAGTTGTAGTTTTGCAACAGCTGGAGGCAGAGAATTACTGGCATAGATAAATACTTGGGTTCTGATGACAAACTCAACTCTGCTATATGGTAAAAACTCATGTTTGGCGCAGTAATCATTCAGTAGAATAAAGTAAAAAATCATTGAAAGCCCCAGCATAGAGATTAAGTCAACTACAACTCCCAGCATGCTCGGACAGCCAACGGTGTGCCTCCTTCTGTCTCAAAACTACAACTCTCTGCATGCCCGGACATCTAACAGTGTGCCTCTAGCTGTTGCAAAATTACAACTTCCAACATGCTCGGACAGCCAACAGTGTGCCTCCAGCTGTTGCAAAACTACAATTCCCAGCATGCCCGGACAGCCATTGGCTGTCCGGGCATGCTGGAAGTTGTAGTTTTGCAATAGCTGGAGACAGTAAAATAGGCATAGATAAATACTTGGGTTCTGATGACAAACTCAACTCAACTACATGGTAAAAACTCATGTTTGCTTCATTAATCGTTTAGTAGAATAAAGTTAGAAATCAACCATAGTTCCACCATAGAGATGAAGTCAGCATTACCTCTCATCAGATAATAAGTCTTAACAAAAAAACTTGCCAAAACTACAAGGGCAAGTGAAGAGTTAATGCAGTGCTCAAAAAACCGCAGGCTCCCGTAAAAGTTCAGAAAAGTCGAAAGAGAGAGAGAAAAAAAGCAATAGGCAGAAGTAAAGCGGGTCCACAATGCACAGCAGCCTTAATGAAGCGTCTTCGGCAGCTTCCACACGGTATAGACAGCCTACCGATGGCGAGCAGCTCATACCAAATCCTATAGCAGGAGGAGGGGTGCAAAAAATAAAAGGCAAACAAGCCTGATCTCTATGCAGATAACACATGGATGACTCGCTGGGGCAGGGCTAATGCACAGGTAGGGAGCCAATCATAAAAATCGGGATATTTAAAAAAAAAATAATGCAATAGACAAGAACAGAGTGAACAGAGGTTCTAGATAACTGCAGAGCATTAACCCTGCCCATGCTGGTTCGACGACTTATTCAGCTCTGCTGCATCAGTGCATTCAGATGCATCGCCTTATTGTCGATGATATCTTTGCTACTACTGAATAATCCACTTAGACACCTAAAGTAGTCCCCACTATTTTTCCCCCCTCTTTCCTCCTCCTGGGGACTGTGGCATTCAATCACTCTTAGGATTAACTCAGCGTGGAGGCTGTACTGGGGGAAGTACTAGGTGCAGCTGTGCAATCCTGCCTGCTGAGATCTGATCTGACTTTCCTATCTCAGCCACTTGATCGCTCTCACTGCAGAGACGTTGGCTCAGCTTTGCAGGAGGAGGTTCACTGAATGCAGAGCGAAACGCTCCCTCAATGCGCAGGAATGGCTTTGTCGCTGCTGAATGAGAGAGACCCACAGCCCTGTATCCTCCACCACGGCCAGGCGCAGAGCCTGCTTTTGCGAGCCTGACTTTGCCCCCCCATTGTGTGTGTGCAGCATGTGTGAGCTGTTTTACCCAGGCAGGGGGTGGAGGGAGCTGCTGCCTATTGGAGATGGTCTTCTTCTGCTTCTTATTCTTCATTCTCTGGATCTGTGTCTTCGTCTAGCGTGATAGATACTGGAAGAAGAAGATACAAAATATAATAATAATAATCATCAGTATCTAGTGTCTGGTGCTCAGAGTGCAGCTATAGAAGGCTGGAAGGAGGAGGAATTAAACCTGCTGGTGACCTTCAACACCATGGACAGAGACCCAGATCAGCAGAACCTTGTCTAGATCTCTTTCGGCACCTTGGACAGCAGCCCCATTGTATAGGTTGGGTTTCAGCACCTTGGACAGCAGCCTCATTGTATAGGTCGGGTTTCAGCACCTTGAACAGCAGCCCCGTTGTATAGGTTGGGTTTCAGCACCTTGGACAGCAGCCTCATTGTATCGGTTGGGTTTCAGCACCTTGGACAGCAGCCTCATTGTATAGGTTGGGTTTCAGCACCATGGGCAACATCCCCAGATCAGCCCATTGTATAGACTGCCTTCAGCACCTTGGACAGCGACCCTGATCAGCACACTGAGCCGCTTGTGCAGTGATCTGGATCAGCTCCCTGGACAAGGATCTAGCACAGTGATTTGGATTGCTCCCCACCCTTTTTTTTGCACAATCTGGATCAGCACCTGGCATCGGACTGGTGGGGATCTGATTCAGCACCTCACAAGTTGCCAGCACCTAATCCTGGAGCAGATAACCAGCCCTCGGATTACAAGTACGAAACACCTATTTTCACCTAATGGCTTATTGCTGCTGCCTCTACTAGCAGTGGGTGCTGTCCGGTCATGGGCATTATGTCTTTCGTCGAGGATGCCTGCATTACAGGACAGTTTTAAGGATTAACCTGGATCAGGTACATTGCAAGGTCAAAGCTCCAGTCTTTTTACCTATTTACTGTCTACTGGTAAAAAAAAAATGAAAGTGGATTGTCTCTTGTGGATTTACTTCTCCTTGAAGCTTTTCCTAAACTGTTTGTCGGTGGAGGTGGGGGGGAGGCTTTATAGTGCATTATAATGTGTCCTACACAGCAAGTTGCCGGAGTTGAGCAGGTTGCAGAATAAAAAAAAAGGTGTTATGTGTGAACAGGCTGCATATTCTACACATGGTGGTGGTCTCAGCCTTGCTGTCTGTGTCGGGGATGTCTGTACCCACACAATCTCCTTGCTGCTTGCTCTGATCCCCACACCTTCTCCTGCTGCCATCTGTTCTAATGGAGCATTATCTTTGGATTACCTCTAATGAAAATCAAGGATAGTATTCTAGAATGCTAGGGAATGGCAAAGGGCACACGAGTTACCGAAAAACAATTTGCAAGCCTGTGAGCTCCTTCTCCCTGAGGCGCCCAGTTATCATTGTATCTGCAGGTAAAAAGTCTGACTGCAACCGTCTATACTCTAGAGGAGACAGGTAAACACCAAGCTTAATCCTTCTCTAAAATTGTCTTGTGATCTCGTGTCTTATGGCTCAGCTGCATTGCAGACCGCTTTACTTATTAATGCTTTTTCTTTTTTTTAGCATTTGTTAGAGTGAGCTGAAATGCCCAGGGGTTCCTGTTGTATGATGTTCTAGCAGAATAATTTCTATTAAATGGAAAATAAATCTATACAGGGGCACTTAATCTATCCCTGAAATGGGAGATCAGTTACATAGCTTCCTGGACTTCAGCTTGGAAACACAAAGTGCCTCCAATCCAACCTTCAGATCTACACTTACAAAAATATGAAGACAAAATTGCACAAGCTAGAAAGCCATAGAGGAACGGGGAGGGGGAGACGTTGGCTTATGGCAGGATTTGGGTGGTGGTGAGCTATAGACTGGTACAGACCCACCATGTCAAAAAAACATAGGGATGGCTCCAGACTTTAGGATTTCTCCACAAACTGAGCCACTTACTGAGACTTTTAAAGGAATGCATATGTGATTGTTCTAGTTATGTAATACAAGCAGATGGCTTGGTTAGGGAAGGAATGTTGGGGAGGGGGGGGGGTCTGTCAAACATTCAGCTATTGCATAGTCCTAGTGCACAGCCCTGGAATCGGGTTGGGAATCGGTTGATTTTCGAGTCACGAAATAATCCATTTTACGACTCTGAGATATGAAATGGAGGATCGGAGGTTTGTTGGATAAAGTGAGGACGATAATGCACTTGCCTTACAAGATGGCCTCATCAATGTTTCATGTTTATGTAGAAGAACATGTTAATAATTCAGATGCATTATGCTTTATTTGTCTGGGTGGTTTACAGCAGTCAGATATTTTATATAGACTCCTCTGCTATCTTGGCCTTGTCTCCTTTAAGATAAGGCCAGGGTGCAAGGTTTATATGTGTGTGGGGGATATGACCTATTTTTGAGCATCTGATGGGGTAAAGGGGGGTCTTTTTATTTTCTATACTTGCTGCATTTTACATATTTCTATATGAAGGCATTTTCTGGCAGCTGGATGCAAAATGGAACAAGGAGATGCTATTTCCAAGGCTGGCAGGATGGGGGTGCCAGTGGGCCACTTTTAAGGTTCTTTCAAACCTCTTTGCTTTAACCTCTTATGTGCCTCCTTCAAATGCAAAGAACAAACATATTAAAATTCCTTACATGTTGTTGCTTAGGGTGCCAAGATTTATGGAATCGTGTTACTTATTTTACGTGTTGACTAATGCTGTAAGTTGAGCACCTTGTCTGAAACATTGTATCTATTATACCTTGAGCATTTTGAATGATTCCATATGTATTCTATTACTAGAGTTTCTTAGGGACCTAAGAAGTTCCGTAGATTAAATAAGTAATGTATACAAAGTAACTTTTATATGGTGACACTCACCAGAAGTTTTCAGGATCAGGGTTTGAGTGTTGTTAAATACATCTAATCTGTTGAATATTTACTAATACATTAGATACATTTATGATCCTCATTAAGCTTATTGTCTGTTTAGTATGTCTATGCCATATGTTAATATTTTGCTGTGTTTTTCAAACAGTATGTCTCAAGCTGTTGCAAAACTACAACTCCCAACATGCATGAACAGCCTATGGTTGTCCGGGCATGCTGGGTAGTTGTAGTTTTGCAACAGCTGGAGGCACACTGCTCAGGAAACATTGCTGCATAGTGTAGAAGCATTTCATTTTTTGCAAGCCATTTTAGAGCTTGCAGGTGTTAGGTGAAGATCTCTGTGAGGGACAGTGATCTGTAATGACCAACAGCTGGAGACTCACTGTTATATAGGGATTTCCAGGGAACTGTAGCTTTCTTTGGATACTAGTCCTATGTCGACTTCCTTATCCCATTCATAGGCAAAAATATTGAGTGTTCTTTAAATTCTCTGTGCAAAACAATCTGGGTCCCTGACAGATGCCAATGAGAGAGAACTGTCTATATGACAAGGATAAGGCTGCTGAATCCACCCCCCCCCCCCCCCCTCCTCCTAATAATCTGCCTCTTTTTTCCCATTGTGATCCCAGAGATTTGTTACAGAAGGAGCTCACGCCATTTTAGGTGCCCTGTAGCTGCATTCAGAGCAGGGATTTACATGGAATCAGAGCAGCCTGACATTTTTTTTTTCTCATCCCCCGCCTCTGAAAGGATTCCTGTACATGCTGCTTCTTCAGATTGCGGAGACCTCATCATGCAACTGCAGGGAGGGGGAGAGAAAGTGAGAGAGGAAGAAGGGAAGGAGCCAGATAAGGGAGAAGACAGATGGAGATGGGGATAAGAGGAGAATGGATGTGAGGACTAGGAGAAGGAATAGAAAGAGATAGAAAAGGAAGGAATGAGGAGAGAGAATGGAGCAAGAGATGAGAGAAAGAGAATAGAACAAGAGAGTGGAAGGAAATATATAGTATCAAAGTTTATTACTAGATAGATAGATAGATAGATAGATATGAGATAGATATAGATAGATATGAGATAGATAGATATGAGTTAAATAGATAGATAGCGATAGATAGATATGAAAAACATGGATAGATTGATAGATAGATATGAGATAGATAGATAGATAGGAGATAGATAGATTGATAAATAGATAGATATGAGATAGATAGACATGAGATTGATAGATAGATAGGAGATAGATAGATATCTTGATAAATAGATAGATATGAGATAGATAGATATGAGATAGATAGGAGATAGATAGATAGGAGATAGATAGATATATTGATAAATAGATAGACAGATATGCGATAGATGGCGATGGATAGATGATGATAGAAAGATAGATAGATAGATAGATAGATAGATATGAGATAGATAGATAGATATGAGACAGATAGATAGATAGATAGATAGATAGATAGAAAGATCTCCAATAAAAAGAGAGGGGACACTTTCCTCATATCTGGTCTTTCATAATCTCATCAATAGGAACATAAGCAGAATTATGATATTGGATGTTCACAGTCGGATATACAAAAATTGAAAGATGCACTTTTGATAAGAGAATGGTATTATTTATTATAAAAATATATAAATATATATGACATTATCTGCAGGGCCCTTGTGGAAATGCCGATAGATATATAAGGATAAAATACAATAAAATATTTATGTGAAAGTACGTATCATCTATATTATTCAGCCTCTGTAGAGAAATAGTGTGCAGGCAATGTGCACATATGTCATGTGATGATCAATGTCCGTAGCATACACGTCTATAAGGGTATATAACAGTGGAGAGCTTATAGTCCGTGTAGTAGTTACTATGTAACTATAGACATAGGTGTAGTCCGTGCAGTCACTAGATAACTAGTTGTAATAGTTCAGGACAGTTCGCCTCACCCGTCCTGGCGTGGTCCAGCGGAGCTCTCTCTATTTACCGGCTGTGGCTTCCAACTTGGATGCCTAGTCACTTCCTGGGTTTAGCGAGTCCTCAGCTCCGGCGAGCCAGGGGAGATAGAGGTCTGCTGGCCGGTGTGTCGATAAATTGCTTTATGCGCACAAGGAGTAGATAAAGTTGATTGTAGCTGTATCTTTGCTTCAGTATGTGGCTTTTATAGATTGCTGTATAAGATGAGAGGGGGCTAGACATGTTTTGAGATCTGCTGAATCTCTTTTTCAATAGCAATCTCTATTGAAAAAGAGATCCAGCAGAACTCGAAACGCGTCTAGCTTGCAGAGGTGGTTGGCTCTATGGCAGTGGTCCCCATACTGTGGGCCTCCATCTGTTGCCAAACCACAATCCCAGCATGCCTGGACAAATTGTAGTGTCCGGGCATGCTGTATCTATGCTTCAGTACGAGGCTGTTATAGATTGCTGTATAAGATGAGAGGGGGATAGACACGTTTCGAGATCTGCTGGATCTCTTCTTCAATAGCGATCTCTATTGAAAAAGAGATCTAGCAGATCTCAAAAAGAGTCTAGCTTGCAGAGGTGGTTGGCTCTATGGCAGTGGTCCCCATACTGTGGGCCTCCATCTGTTGCCAAACTACAATCCCAGCATGCCCGGACACATTGTAGCTTTGCAACAGCTGAATGCACACTGTTTGAAGACATTACTCTACAGGACTGGTCTTCAACCTGCGGACCTCCAGATTTTGCAAAACTACAACACCCCCTCATAATGTTTGGGTAACCACAAGGGCAGAAGGACTTCCTTCCAATTCTAGGAGAGAACAGCCTCATATATATATATAGATATATATATATATATATATATATATATATATATAATATTTTTTTACATTTTATGATTATTTATTTAAAATGTTATATATTTATTTTTTTATTTTATACATTTATATATTTATTTTCATCTCTGCTATGAAGATAAATGTGAACAGCCTTTAAAAGCCTCATCTCATCTTTACATGGTCCTTACTGCAAAAGGTGAAGCAACAGAGCAGTAAGGGAACAGATAGGCAACGGATTATTGAACTGTCTGTGGTTCCTAACTATTCCAGGACAGCTGGTGCATTGCCAGAACTTTATTATTTTTCTCTTTTCATTCTCTGTTCTAGTCATACACTGTACACCAATGTCTTCCATTCAGTGTGCCTTCAGCTGTTGCAATACTCCATCTCCCGGCATGCCTTTGGTCGTCCCGGCATGCTGGCACTTGTAGTTCTGCTACTCTGGTTGGGAAACATTGCCATAGATAAAGGTGGATTTACAAGAATAAAAATCCCCATTGAGCAACATGGTTATGGTTGTGTTCACACGATGCTGTTTCTCATGCATTGTTGATAGAGATCTCCTGGAATTTGGGCAAAATTGTCGCAAAATAACATCAGTTTTGCAGCGGTTGTATTTAAATAACAGTTGTTTTTGTTTTGTTTTTTAAACAAAATTGCCAAAATCACAGTAAAACAGCATAAAAAATGCTGAAAAACCGCACAGTGTGAACACAGCCCATTACTTGCACTAGGAGACATGAAGAGGGGGTTTCCATTGGAACATGCTCTATTTGGAATATAATGGCTATTGGACATTACAGGGGTGGAGGGGACCTCTATTTAATCCAGAATAGAGCACTAATGCTAAGTATAAATGGTGCTCTGGAGGACTGAACAGTATTATAGTAGTTATATTCTTGTATATAGGAGCAGTATTCTAGTAGTTATATTCTTGTATATAGGAGCAGTATTATAGTAGTTATATTCTTGTATATAGGGGCGGTATTATAGTAGTTATATTCTTGTATATAGGAGCAGTATTACAGCAGTTATATTCTTGTATATAGGAGCAGTATTATAGTAGTTATATTCTTGTACATAGGAGCAGTATTATAGTAGTTATATTCTTGTATATAGGAGCAGTATTATAGTAGTTATATTCTTGTATATAGGAGCAGTATTATAGTAGTTATATTCTTGTATATAGGAGCAGTATTATAGTAGTTATATTCTTGTATATAGGAGCAGTATTATAGTAGTTATATTCTTGTATATAAGAGCAGTATTATAGTAGTTATATTCTTGTGTATAGGAGCAGTATTATAGTAGTTATATTCTTGTATATAGGAGGCAGTATTATAGTAGTTATATTCTTGTATATAGGAGCAGTATTATAGTAGTTATATTCTTGTATATAGGAGCAGTATTATAGTAGTTATATTCTTGTATATAGAAGCAGTATTATAGTAGTTATATTCTTGTATATAGGAGCAGTATTATAGTAGTTATATTCTTGTATATAGGAGCAGTATTATAGTAGTTATATTCTTGTATATAGAAGCAGTATTATAGTAGTTATATTCTTGTATATAGGAGCAGTGTTATAGTAGTTATATTCTTGTATATAAGGGCAGTATTATAGTAGTTATATTCTTGTATATAGGAGCAGTATTATAGTAGTTATATTCTTGTATATAGGAGCAGTATTATAGTAGTTATATTCTTGTATATAGGAGCAGTATTATAGTAGTTATATTCTTGTATATAGGAGCAGTATTATAGTAGTTATATTCTTGTATATAGGAGCAGTATTATAGTAGTTATGAATTCAGGTAGAAAAACAGACATGGTGCACATCTACAATCTTGTATAATGATCTGATTGCTTCTCAGCATAATATCAAAAACTAACAGGTTGTTAGTATACATTTTTGATCAAAAAGTACAAGCCCACTCGCCACGTCAAGGCCACCTATTTAGAGTGGGTCCCTAACGTCCCTAGCATAAAATGGCGCAGCACCGGGCGGCGACCACCACCGCCGCGACACCAATGCCCACAGGGGGGTACGACCCACCGGCAGAGCGGCCCCAATGCCACTCAAACCAGTCTATGGGCCGCACTCCCCGCAGACACGGCGCCACGGCAGCAACGGACACCGCACAGCACCACACCAGTGTGAACAAGGTGTAATGGCTTACTTACCATACTCTCCCAGTCAGACTGGGAGGCAGCTAGGAAAGAAATGACCCATGTGTAGCTAACTACTGCTTATATAGGGTTATACTTATTATAGTAGTTCTATTCTTGTACATAGGAGCAGCATTATAGTAGTTATATTCTTGTATATAGGAGCAGTATTATAGTAGTTATATTCTTGTATATAGGAGCAGTATTATAGTAGTTATATTCTTGTATATAGGAGCAGTATTATAGCAATTATATTCTTGTAGATAGGAGCAGTATTATAGTAGTTATATTCTTGTAGATAGGAGCAGTATTATAGTAGTTATGAATTCAGGTAGAAGAAACAGTCATGGTCGCACATCTACAATCTTGTATAATGATCCAATTGCTTCTCAGCATAATTTCAAAAACTGCATAACAGGTTGTTAGTACATACGTTTTGATCAAAAAGTACAAAGCCCACTCGCCACGTCAAGGCCACCTATTTAGAGTGGGTCCCTAACGTCCCTAGCATAAAATGGCGTAGCACTGGGCGGCGACCACCACCGCCGCGACACCAGTGCCCACAGGGGGAACGACCCACTGGCAGAGCGGCCCCAATGCCATTCAAATCAGTCTATGGGTCGCACCTCCCCGCAGACACGGCACCACGGCAGCAACAGACGCCGCACATCACCACACCAGTGTGAACAGGGTGCTACAGCTCATTTACCATGCGCTCCCAGTCTGACTGGGAGGCTGCTAGGAAAGCAATGGCCCTTATGTAGCTAAATACTACTTATATAGGGTTGGGCTGAGGGGGTGGGAAAGAGTGCAGACACATGTTCAACAAAAAAAAAAAAAAGAGGGGATAGAAATCACAATGTGAATTCAGGTAGAAGAAACAGACATGGTCGCACATCTACAATCTTGAATAATGATCTAATTGCTTCTCAGCATAATTTCTAAAACTAACAGTTGCCGCGCCATTTTATGCTAGGGACATTAGGGACCCACTCTAAATAGGTGGCCTTGACGTGACGAGTGGGCATTGTACTTTTTCATCAAAATGTATACTAATAACCTGTTAGTTTTTGATATTATGCTGAGAAGCAATTAGATCATTATACAAGATTGTAGATGTGCACCATGTCTATTTCTTCTACCTGAATTCATATTGTGTTTTCTATCCCCTCCTTTTTTTTGTTTGTACATGTGTCTGCACTCTTCCCCACCCCCTCAGCCCACCCCTCGGACCTCTATTTAATCCAGAATAGAGCACTAATGCTAAGTATAAATAGTGCTCTGTAGGACTGAGCATTACTATGTATTGCATGGACACCTCTTAATTTGAATGAATATCATGCAATACCAGCTGGACAAGGTGAAAGATTAGTAGAGGTTGTCCCTTTATATAGGAGTATTATAGTAGTTATATTCTTGTATATAGGGGGCATTATTATAGTAGTTATATTCTTATATATAGGAGCAGTATTATAGTAATTATATTCTTGTATATAGGAGGCAGTATTATAGTAGTTATATTCTTGTATATAGGAGCAGTATTATAGTAGTTATATTCTTGTATATAGGAGCAGTATTATAGTAGTTATATTCTTATATATAGGAGCAGTATTATAGTAGTTATATTCTTGTATATAGGAGCAGTATTATAGTAGTTATATTCTTGTATATAGGAGCAGTATTATAGTAGTTATATTCTTGTATATAGGAGGCATTATTATAGTAATTATATTCTTGTATATAGGAGGCAGTATTATGGTAGTTGTATTCTTGTATATACGGGGCAGTATTATAATAGTTATATTCTTGTATATAGGAGCAGTATTATAGTAGTTATATTCTTGTATATAGGAGCAGTATTATAGTAGTTATATTCTTGTACATAGGAGCAGTATTATAGTAATTATATTCTTGTATATAGGAGGCAGTATTATAGTTGTTATATTCTTGTATATAGGAGGCAGTATTATAGTAGTTATATTCTTGTATATAGGAGGCAGTATTATAGTCGTTATATTCTTGTATATAGGAGCAGTATTATAGTAGTTATATTCTTGTATATAGGAGCAGTATTATAGTAGTTATATTCTTGTATATAGGAGCATTATTATAGTAGTTATATTCTTGTATTTAGGGCAATATTATAGTAGTTATATTCTTGTATATAGGAACAGTATTATAGTAGTTATATTCTTGTATATAGGAGCAGTATTATAGTAGTTATATTCTTGTATATAGGAGCAGTATTATAGTAGGTATATTCTTGTTTATAGGAGCAGTATTATGGTAGTTATATTCTTGTATATAGGGGCAGTATTATAGTAGTTATATTCTTGTATATAGGAGCAGTATTATAGTAGTTATATTTTTGTATATAGGAGCATTATTATAGTAGTTATATTCTTGTATATAGGAGCAGTATTATAGTAGTTATATTCTTGTATATGGGAGCAGTATTATAGTAGTTATATTCTCGTATGTAGGAGCAGTATTATAGTAGTTATATTCTTGTATATAGGAGCAGTATTATAGTAGTTATATTCTTGTATATGGGAGCAGTATTATAGTAGTTATATTCTCGTATGTAGGAGCAGTATTATAGTAGTTATATTCTTGTATATAGGAGCAGTATTGTAGTAGTTATATTCTTGTATATAGGAGCGGTATTATAGTAGTTATATTCTTGTATATAGGGGCAGTATTATAGTAGTTATATTCTTGTATATAGGAGCAGTATTATAGTAGTTATATTTTTGTATATGGGAGCAGTATTATAGTAGTTATATTCCTGTATGTAGGAGCAGTATTATAGTAGTTTTATTTTTGTATATGGGAGCAGTATTATAGTAGTTATATTCTCGTATGTAGGAGCAGTATTATAGTAGTTATATTCTTGTATATAGGAGCAGTATTATAGTAGTTATATTCTTGTATATAGGAGCGGTATTATAGTAGTTATATTCTTGTATATAGGAGGCAGTATTATAGTAGTTATATTCTTGTATATAGGAGCAGTATTATAGTAGTTATATTTTGGTATATAGGATGTAGTATTTTAGTAGATGTATTCTTGGACATAGGAGGTAATATTAGAATATGCCATGTGCTCATTTGTTACCTAAGAGAAAATGATTTGTTACACAGGGGATCCCCCTAATTACTCAGTAGAGTAGATAGCTGCTCTGGATAACCTAGCATTGCTATGTCCTGTATGACATGTTCGCCCATTCATTTTTAAAACTACAATGCCCTTGATATGACTGTTATGGCATGATGAGAGTTGTAGTTTTGTGAAAGCTGCAGAGCCACAGATTGGATAACATTGGTCTAAAGTAATTTTGTGACTAGTAGGGCAGGTTATAAGTTGTAGTTTTGCAACAGCTGGAGAGCCACAAGTTGAAAAACACTAGTGTAAAGTAATATGATTGCTAGGACATGATGAGAATTGTACTAATGCAACAGCTGAAAAGTCATAGATTAGAAAACACTGTTGTAAAGTAATTTCATGATTGTTAGGGCATGATGGGGGTTGTAGTTTTGCAACAGCTGTACAGCCAATATGGAAAACACTAGTGTGAAGCAATGTTATGATTAAAGAAGGAAAATATTAAGCTAACCTCCTATATCAGTGCGCACAAATCCTCACCAAGTCGGGTGCTGAACGAAAGAGAAAAAAAGTTTGTTGATCGTGAAAAAATAAATATTTATTGAAATCTTTTTAAAACTTCAAGGACAACACACCACCGCATAGTGAAACTACCAAAAAAATAAAATGCGTTTCCAGCGCATGCGCACTCTTGAACATCAGTTCAAAACACGTTGTTATTGAAATCTCATTTAAAGTTCCATAACACACCAGCGTACAGTGAAACTACCAGATAAATCGAGAGAGCGCGCATGCGCTTGAAACACATTTTTTTGTCTGGTAGTTTCACTGCACAATGATGTGTTATCATGGAACTTTGAGGGTGCGTTCAGACTGCTGTAATCTCGCTGAATCTCCGCTCGCTGAATTCCATGAGTGGAGATTCAGCGAGATTTAGCCTGGTAGCTGCCGATGAAATTCTTTGGCGGTAGGACCATGCGGCACCGTGCTGTCACCATTGACGGCTGTGCAGTTCTCGCGGAATTCCGCTCGGAGAGTGAACATGTTCATTCTTTGTGTGTAACAATTTCAGTGGTGGAATTGTCCGCTGCTAAAATTGCTCAGTGTGATCGGGTGTAAAACCCATTCATACTGAAGTTCACTGCGCGGAATTCCGCTAGCAGAATTCTGCCCGCAGGATTCCGTGGGAATTACGTAGTGTGAACGCACCCCTAACAAGATAACACACCACAGTGCAGTGAAACTACCAAATAAATAAAATGCATTTCAAGCGCATGCGCACTCTTGCTCTCTGGTGATCAAGAGCGTGCTTGCATGTGAATCGCATTAGATTTGTCTGGTAGTTTCACTGAACAGTGGTGTGTTGTCATGGAACATTTAAAACAATGCAATTTCAACTGGTGATCAAGAGAGCGCATGCGCTGGAAACACTTTTTATTTGTCATTTGTCACAATATTGCTTTGCAACAGGAAAAATTGACCCAGCACATGTAAAAAATACATCTTAATTGAAATTGTGTTAAAGTTCCATGATAACACACCACTGTGCAATGAAACTACCAGAGGATTAAGATGTGTTTCCAAACTTTCTTCTTTTCCTGTTGTAAAGCAACATTATGACCGTTAGGGGATTGTGAGAGTTGCAGTTTTTGCCACAGATTGGAGAACATTCATGTAATTCATGTGTTTTATATAAATATATATATATATATATATATATATATATATATATATATATTTTACTGGAATTTTTCTGGACACTATTTGAGAATCTTAATACAAATTATGCAAATATGACTTAATTCATGTCGGCGAACGTTACCTCTGAGCAATAATTAAGCCCGAGACACAATTGGCAATTTGGGTTGAGTTTTTTTTTTTTTGCGTTGCCTGTTGGCAATAATGAAAAGGGGAAGCGGAGAAAATGACTTCTTTAGGTTTTAATTTAGCCAGTTAATTAACACAAAGCCTCCATGTGAACTCGGCTCCGAACCAGAACATGTCGGAGGATGTTTTACAAGGCTGCGCCAGGGCCCCCGAACACGGAACGACAGTATTATGAGTCACGTCATGTGTTGATTTGTTCAATCAATTATTATAGGCAGCTCGGTGCTCGGGGCCATCTTATACCATAGCATTAAATTGTAAGGCATACTATATTAATTATTACTGAGTTTCTCTTCCTGCCAATGCACTTGGGTATATTTGTCAAGTTGGAGGCAAAGACATAAATGCTAAGTTGGTACAATTTGCCTTTGTTTTAGTTTTTTTCCCACCGTTTACATGATATATTAGTAACCAGCTTCAATTACGTCAACCTAATGTTCCAGGCAAGGGATCTGCCACTGATAAGTCTATGTAATATGTGTTGTCGGGAAAGAGTGGAGGTATATGCTGGTGTGAGCCCTGAATATGTGTGCAATCTGTTAACATGACACCATCCCATTAAGGTGTGATAGACTATACCCTTCTTACTTGTACATGTTGAACAAGTGTTTCCCAAAACATGTGCCCCTAGCTGTTGCAAAACTACAACTCCCAGCATGCCTATCCGGGCATTCTGGGAGTTGTAGTTATGCAACAGCTAGAGGCACAGCGGTTGAAAAACACTGTCATAGATAGAAGGTCTATTCAAACCATATTGCCTACAAGACCTTGCCCACAGAGAGCTGATCTATTGATCACTGTACCTCAAAGAGATCTTCACCTAACACCTGCTATCTCTAAAATGGATTGCAAAAGCCAAAATGCTTCTATGCTCTAGAGCAGTGTGTTTCTAAACCAGTGTGCCTCCAGTTGTTGCAAAACGACAACTCCCAGCATGCCTGGACAGCCAACCGCTGTCTGGGCATGCTGAGAGTTGTAGTTTTTCAACAGCTGGAAACTTTCCAGTTGGGAAACCATATTATCTACAAAACCTGGCCCACAGAGAGATGGGACTGATCTATTGATCACTGTCCCTCACAGAGATCTTCACCTAACACCTGCAATCTCGAAAATGGCTTGCAAAAAACAAAATTCTTATATGCTCTAGAGCAGTGTTTCCCAATCAGTGTACCTCCAGCTGTTTCAAAACGACAAATCTAAGCATGCCCGGACAGTCGTTGAGCCTAGTTCTTCAATGTTGCAAGGCAGTGGTTTGACACACTGAGCCGCCATGAAAGTTGATTGTTAAAGCATGAGTTCAGAGACTGGATCCATAGCAAAGGGTTGATTGAGCCTCAAGTTTTGGAATTTGGGCAGAGTATCTGTTTCTCATAAAGTTCCTGACGTCATCAAGTTCATGACGATGTGTCATCATTGTCACCGTGTAGAGGAGGTACAGTATCTCTTCTACTACTGGGGTTTGTGATCTCTTCTTCGGGAATACCTTTCGCCCGCCTTGCTATGAGCCTGAGGTCAATCCTCTATTCTAACGCCATGCACACTTGTGATTAGTTCTCCAATGTTGAAAGGCAATGGTGTGACACACTGAGCTGCCATGATATAAAGCTCTTTTTAAGTATGAGTTAACATATAGTACCCATGACAAAGAGTTAATTGAGACCCAAATTTTGGTATATGGTTTACATCGGGGTATAGTATATTGTAGAAAAATATGGACTTCTCTGGAGAAAATTTCCCACTCACCTCCTCTCGAGATCAGCTCCTTGCCATGAGTCTACTTCTTCCATTTTGGATGTGTCATCGTTGTCATCCTCTCAATGAGGTATCACTTCCATCTCTTCTACTACTGGGTTTATTAAAGAGGTACTCCTGTGGAAAACATTTTTTTTTTTTTTTCAAATCAACTGGTGCCAGAAAGTTAAACAGATTTGTAAATTAATTCTATATAAAAATCTTAAAGTAGATGTCCAGTGCGGACTAATCCTATTCCATCCTGCCCGGGCTGCAAAAAAAGAGAAAATACATTTTAACTTACCTTCCTCGGCGGAGCTCTGGGGGAACGTAGGAAGATAAGTGAAAGTTTGTTTTCTCTTTTTTTGCAGCCTGGGCAGGATGGAATAAGAATACTCTGCACTGGACATCTCCTTTAACCCTTCCAGTACTTATCAGCTGCTGTATGCTCCACAGGAAGTTGTGTAGTTCTTTCCAGTCTGACCACAGTGCTCTTTACTGACACCTCTGTCTATGTCAGGAACTGTCCATAGCAGGATAGGTTTGTTATGGGGATTTGCTCATACTCTGGACAGAGGTGTGAGCAGAAATCATTGTGGTCAGACAGAAAAGAACAACACCACTTCCTCTGGAAGCAGCAGCTGTAAAAAGAAGAAACTAGGGTGTGCCCCTTGTCAGGACCATTAAAGAGTATGGAGTAGTGAAGGCATAAGCTGTGCTGGATCAATGGTGCATACCAGATGAAGATCCAAGTCCAGGATCAAAATGCGTAGTTATTATCAATAAATTGCGTCTTAATACTACTCAAACTGTTGTCCGGGAGAAGCGCCGTTGATTCAAGTCCATTTAATCTTCCAAACATTACCACTGTGTGTATGGTAATTTCTTTAGGAATACCCTTTAACCTGGCAGATGGTGGCAATATGTCAGATTCAACCTCAATCCAGCAAGGCTGTGATACACTGAGCTGCATTTTGAAGGTACTTTTTATGGTCATGACAATGGCCCCTATTAGCATCTATCATCAGTTTTGGATCCCCTACCTTGCTGTTAGATTTCCTATAATACTATAAGTTGACTTGAGCGGCTTTGTTACTTTATAAGTTTCACAATGTTTGCCGGAAACTTACTATGACTTAAAGTTGGCATAGACATGGCCGGACTAAAAAGTGGATAAAAACCTAATTTCTACCTCCCAGAAAAGTTTATAATGACCGTATCCACAGATGAAAATTATAATGTTGGTGATTATGACGAACAATGATAATTATGACAGTGATGAGGAGAACAATTTACCACAATTACCATAATGACAATAACACCAAGGGCAACGAAGATGTTGAAGATAAGGATGATGGACGCCGCAATGCAACAAGCAATGATTGAAAAGCTGACTATTGGAATGACGCCAATGATGATTACAGAAATGAGGATGATGAGGTAGATGATAATCATAGAGTTAATAAAGTAGATTATGCTAGTGACAAAGATAATATCGACCAGCATGATAAGGATGATGATGATGGTGATTTAAATGATGACGATGATGATCATAGAGTCAATGATGTAGATTATGACCATGATAATGGTCATATGATAAGGATGATGATGGATGATGATGATTATAGGGTTAAGGATATAAATTATGGTTATGACAATGACAACAATATTGACAAGGATGACAGTGATGATATAGACGATTATAATGATTTGGATAATAATGTAGATTATGCCCACGATAATGATAATATTGACAAAAATGATAAGGATGAGGATGAGTTAGGGTTAAATGGACACTGTCAAAGCCAAAACCTTTTTATATGTTGTTACTGATGAAAAGTAAAGACCTTTTGTAATATGGTTGTTAATTTTTTTAAAATATATTTAATAAAGAAAATGGCTCCCAAAAATCCCACCACCAGGGGTCACAATACCTACAGGGGCTCTAACCTGTCCTGCAGCAGTATCAGACTTGTCCATGAGTCATAGACAAAATATGTCTCATAGACAAGGCATGAGCAGACACACCAATCCTCCCACTACCACAATAGAGGGACACGCCCCCTTTCCCTGAGAGGATTTCAAACATCATGAGCTAATGAAAATACAAATTTTTTAATAAATATAGGTAATAGAGGCATAAAAAAAGTAAATGTACATGGTCAGGATTAGTTATTGAGTAATATATATATTTATATTTATTTATTTTAATCTGACAGGTACGCTTTAAGGATATAGATTATGGTTATGATAATAATGAAAATATCGACATATATGATGATGATGTAGACAACAATAAAGATTGGGATAATAATGTAAATTATGACCATGATAATATTGACAAGAATGATTACGATGATGATGATGTAGATGACAATGATGGAAGATCATAGGGATAACAACGTAGATTATGGCCATGATAATAATGACAAGATTGACAAGGATAATGATGATGATAATGATGATGATGATGATGAATTTGGCCATAATTAGAATAAAAATGATGGCTACTATCCAGCCATGGAGACCTGATGGGACCAACAGTGCATGTAAAACTACTGTATACAACCATTGGGACACAAAGGAAAGAGTAGACTTCAAGTTTGGAAAGGGCGTTGTGCTTTTTACTTCCCCTTCTTCCTCTGTTTTGTGGGATCAAAGGGCAATGTTACCCCAGGTACCTTGGTTGTGAGGGTGAAGAGCCCTGTATAGGTCAACTCCCTCATCCTAATGAAGAAGGCAGATCGGTCCAACCTGAGATTGTCCTACATGGGCTCAATCAATGGTAGTGGTCTCCAACTGAGGCCCTTCAGATTTTGCAAAATTTCAACTCCTAGCATTCCTACAATGCCTGGCTCATAGAGAACTGGGACTGATCGATTGATCACTGTCCCTCACAGAGATCTTCACCTAACACCTGCTATCTCTAAAATGGCTTGCAAAAACCAAAATGCTTCTATTCCTTAGAGCCGTGTTTCCCAACCAGTGTTCCTCCAGCTGTTGGAAAACTTCAACTCCCAGCATGCCCGGACAGCCAACGGCTGTCCGGGTATGCTGGGAGTTGAAGTTTAGCAACAGCTGGAGGGCCACAGTTTAAGACCACTGATCTATGTTTTGCATGCCCTTTTTGACACCCATACAGTGACATCTTGCCATACATCCCTCCTTTAAATTCTCCCATCCACAAAGAACCTCCTCCCAATGTCCATTCATAGAGACAGCACCCTCCTGCAATTTTAACACATGAACAAGAGTTGAAGTAAAGGTGTAAATGTTGCAACATTTTATATTATTTTTTAGTTAAGGTCATTGAACTATAACTAAAGAATCATGAATATCTACTTCATTTTGACATGTTCCATTTATTGTGTCTTTTAAATAAATCTCTTGTTTGCGGTGTGACCGGGAACATCAGGGTTAATGGTGGAGGTCACGAACCTTCATTCGAGCAGGAGCCGAGCGAGATCGCTGTATAAACAGATTATTTATTGATTTATTTGTTCAGTGTAAAATTCCTAGTCTGAGTCCCCTCCATAAATTTCCTTATTTAGTCCTTCGAGTTAAGGGATGATCGGCGCGGGTCGTGACCTGACCAAATGACGACTTTTAAAGCAATTAACTTTTCATTGTAGGTTCTAGATACAGGTCAGGAAAATGTATTCAAAAATAAAAACTGCTGACACCGGGAAAAAAAAAATGACACTTTATATCGTCCTATATCTTCCTCTTTTCTATACAGACACAAATAGCTAAAACATAGTTGTTCGCCTTATCTGTCCTATCTATGGCCTGATGTGGAGATCTCATACCATGGGGTATGAATAATTATCTTGTCTGTAATGATGAAGAAGATGGGGTAGATGCAATTCAAGGTCGTCATAACAAAGATGACTATGACCATGAGGATGATGGAAATGTTAAAGGGGTATTCCAGGCCAAAACTTTTTTTTATATATCAACTGGCTCCGGAAAGTTAAACAGATTTGTAAATTACTTCTATTAAAAAATCTTAATCCTTCCAATAGTTACTAGCTTCCCGGGAGCTGTGCAGTTCCTATGGGGATATTCTCCCATCATGCACAGCTCCCGGGACGTGACATCATCATTGAGCAGTTAGACAGAAAACTTCAGAAGCTAATAACTATTGGAAGGATTAAGATTTTTTAATAGAAGTAATTTACAAATCTGTTTAACTTTCCGGAGCCAGTTGATATATATATATATATAAAAAAGTTTTGCCTGGAATACCCCTTTAAGGATGGTATTGATGCTGGGAGTTGTAGTTTTGCAACAGCTGGAGGCACACTGGTTAGGAATCACTGATAAAGATGGATAAAGGGGTTCTCCAGGAATAGAAAACCACAGCTAATTTCGAGACTTGCGATGAGTAATTTTATTTTACATTTACAATTACGGTAACATGCACTGTAATGATGGCTGTCCGGGCATGCGGGGGAGTATAGTTTTGCAACAGCTGGAGGCACCCTGGTTGGAAAACTGACAACAGGCTTTGAGGGAGGAATTCTTCTGTCATTTCACAATGCTCAATAATTACAGCAAAGATATATAGTTGTAGCTTTAAAGCGTACGTGTCAAATCACAGAAAATAAAATAGTGCTTATACATGTTACTCTCTAGGTCATGCAGGTTCTTTTCATGTATTTTTATGTGTCTAGATTCCGTATTTGGCTCACAAATTCCTCTGTTCTGCTGCTCACTCATTCTGAAATCCACTGCTCAGTATGGGGCATGTACCAGGCAAGAGCTGAGCCCTCCCTCACTCGCCACGCATTCACTCCCTCCCTGAGGCTTCTGTGCTGTTCTGGGTATCTTCATCCAATCACTGCAGGCTGCTCTGTAACCCCCTCCTCTCTGTTTTCACACTGCAGTCTGATAGGACAGGAGTGAGCACAGAGGAGTGCTAGTCCCGCCCCCACTTCCTGGACTTTGTCCCTGCCCATGCTTCAGCTGGGACAAAGATGATGCTGCAGCCGGACAGGATTATGTTCTGCATGGTATGGGGACCCCTAGTGGTCTTTTTTTTTAATTTCTATATATATATAAATAATGATTTCTATAAAATGGAGATAAAAATCTTTATAAAGTATATTAGAAAGGTTGATGTTGTGCCAAAATGTTCAACTCTTGTTTTTGAACCTGACATTGCCCATTAAACATTAAAGGGGTACTATGTACCTAGACATCTTGTCCACTATTCAAAGGATAGTGGATAAGATGTCTGATAGCGGAGGTTTCCCAGCTGCACGTTAGTTTAGAGCATCGGGTTCAGCGCCGGAGGCTCGTGACATCACGGCCACGCCCCCTCAATGCAAGTCTATGGGAGGGGGGTGACAGCCGTCACGCCCCCTCCCATAGACTTGCATTGAAGGAACATGGCAGTGACGTCACAAGCCTCCGCATCACCAGTCATCCGGCACAGAGCGAAGTTCACTCCATGCATCGGATGTCTTGGGTGCCGCAGCCGAGATCACGGGGGTCCCCAGCAGTGGGACCCCCGCGATCAGACATCTTATCCCCTATCCTTTGGATAGGGGATAAGATGTCTAGGGGCTGAGTATCCCTTTAATGGACAAGCATTTAGAAAAGTCGATCTTCTATGTAGAGCACTGGTAACATGGCTTGGCAACACCAAAGCCAGTGTTGAAGACCCCGCATAAGTCTTTCTTTTTTTTTTCATTTACAATAAATATACACTTTCTATGGTGCTAAGGCACAACAAAATTGTAATGCCCTAAAAGTAGCATCTTACATTGATCCCTCTTCATGGCAGCCACAGTATTAGTCCCAGTACAGTATCCAAGAAATATTCTATCTCTGTTACGTTATTCCTTGCACATTGTTACAATGTATCACTCATAGATATCTTTATGTTTCTGAAAGCAAACACAAACATACGGAGATAATTTGTAGATTCCTGACACCCGTTTCCAGTTTTCCTCACTTTAATTGGCTGTTTGCAGCTTTATGTAAAACATTGCAAACCTTTCACCAAGGAGACCGTACATTGAGGTTTAGTTCATTTTCACCTCCCTTTCTAATGTTCTAGATGTTTGATTATCTTAATGAGCGAGCAAATTATATCAATATCGAATGTAAATCCCGTCTCTGCTCCGCTGTCATGTAATCGCTCTGCTCCGCTCCGCGCAAATCTCTGCTCCGCTGTCATGTAATCGCTGATTTGCTGTATTGTGGTTTTACTGAATGTGTGAATTACAAACAAAAGCAGAAAGAAAAAAGGATTGAACATATTAAATGTATCAAATGTCAGGACAAATAATTATAGTATTTAGATTGGAAAACATCACAGGGACACATATCTCCATCTTTTGTATCACTGGTAAAGCCTACACAGACAGCCCTACAGTGAGGTATAGGCACAAATAAGATGTAATTCATCTAAATGTGTTATTATTATGAATATGGTTTCTATAGTAGTAATAGAGTTTTATGATAATGCCCACCTAAGCCCCTTTGTCCACAGGTAAGCCCCATTTCTATGGGCAATCTCATTAAAACCAATTTTTGCTATAGCACTCCGTATGGTAAATAAAAATAAATCTTTCTAATGTACTTTCTAATGTACCAAGTTTTCTGTTTTAGTTGTGTTTAAAAAAGCTGCCACTAGGTGTCTCCGTACTTGTCCGGAGCACATTTCCTCCATCTCTTGCACAGACTTTGGACTTCTGCTTGCCTGGCAGAAGTCCAAAATCAGGAAACGCAGCCTGAAGTGCTGAGAAGGGTGTGTGCAGCCTCAGCCAATCATAGCTCATCTCACACTGAACTGCTCTGGGCTGTGTGTAGCAGAGTGAGGGAGGAAGTTCTCCCCTGTATGGCTTCAGATGATTTCACGCCTGCTGGGGAATGCCCCTTCCCAGTCTGTGAATCTGAACCTGAGGCTGAGCAGAAACAGAGTAATATCAAGGTAGAAAACTAACAAATAATAAAAATAAAGGCAGGGGGTGGTTTATCGTGATGGGGGCAGTGACCTGGGAGGATTATAAAATTTAACAAGATCATGAGAGGTTCTCTTTAAGCTATATACCAGACTTAGGGAATGTATCTGCTAAATTATTGATAAGATCCAGATACTGAAACAGGTATAAACCTGTTTGTAATCAATCACCAGTTTATGTTCCAATTCTGCCAGATTCCACCGAATTGTAAACATTATTTTTTTCTAATGTGTTTCTATTTTCTGAATGTAATTTTTTTTCTCTCTACGATATTATGGTGGCAGCCAGCCATCTTTCCTGATCTGTTTTCACAGCATTTAGAGATATATTTTACAGCAAGCCCAATGGACATAGGCAACATTAGACAGGAGCTGCCCCATTCACATGAATGGGAAAGGTATCTGGGTGTGCTCCGTGACTTGTCATGCCCCTTCCCCTAGACTTGCTTTGAGGCCGTGACCGTGATTTCATGAGCCTCCACCCTGCATTGCCAGTCATGTCTGGGGTGCCGCAGCAGAGATCGTGGGGGTCCCTAGTGGCGGGACCCCCACGATCAAACATCTTATCCCCTATCCTTTGAATAGGGGATAAAATGTCTAGGAGTGGAATACCCCTTGAAATCTAGTGTATGTAAGCTGCTTTTAGAATATTCTTACAAATGTCTAGTGTTGAGCGGCATAGGCCATATTCGAATTCGCGAATATTCGCGAATATATGGACGAATATTCGTCATATATTCGCGAATATTCGCATATTCGTTATATTCTCGTTTTATTTTCGCATATGCGAATATTCGCGTATGCGAAAATTAGCTTATGTGAATATTGGCAAATACAAAATTAGCATACGCGCAAATTCGCATATGCGAAAATTAGCATATGCGAATTTTCTCATATGCGAATTTTCGCACGCCAGTCTCACACAGTAGTATTACAGCCTTCTTTACACCACACGAGCTGGAAGCAGAGAGGGATGATCACTGTGATGTGTACTGTGAAGAAAAAAAAAACGAAAAAAAAAAAAAACGAATATTCGTAATTACGAATATATAGCGCTATATTCGCGAAATTCGCGAATTCGCGAATATGCGATATTCGCGAATAATATTCGAATTGCGAATATTCGCGAGCAACACTACAAATGTCCTGCCTACGTGTTTTGCTCCACCAGGAGTATCATCAGGGCATATGAGGTGAGTTGCCCTTGGCATCTCATCCGGTATTCCAAAGGCTAAAATTGGGCTTGGATATTTGTTATTCCAGATTGCCAGCCATATGTGAGCTGAACTTTACATAGAGACTTTCTGACTCATAATGGGACTCCCCAGATTGGAACCCCCTCCATGATGTCCTAATGCCTCAATTATCCACATATAAACAGGACGTATGAACAGGACCTTACCCCAATAGCAACCACATTAATGGCCAAATAAAGAAATAATAATGGTAGATCAATGGAAGAAAGCTTCAGGCTACATCAATGCATAGTAATATTGACTTTGTATGTGACATAATACTATAGGTTTATGTATTGTGACTATGCTCCGTCTGTTCAGTGAGCAGAGCAATGATGCGGCCCATCAATCAAGCGAAGGGCGGCGTCACTGCCAGATGAAGATATGGGACTAGGAAGAGGAGTTCCCCGCCCAGGGGACTACTTATGGGCACAGTGGGGAGTTCCTATCCCACCATGCCTGGGGACAGGGGTGTCCCCTGGGGATGGTGAGGATAAATACTTTACCCTATATAACGCTTTGCCAAGCATTATACATGGTAAAATCTGATGATTGGTTTCCTTTAATCCTACCAGTACTTATCAGCTGCTTTATGCTCCATAAGAAGTTCTGTAGTCCTTTCCAGTCCGACCACAGTGCTCTCTGCTGACACCTCTGTCCGTGTCAGGAACTGTCCAGAGTAGGAGCAAATCCCCATAGCAAACCTCTCCTGCTCCAGACAGTTCCTGACACGGACAGAGGTGTCAGCAGAGAGCACAGTGGTCAGACTGGAACAAACTACACAACTTCCTGTGGAGTATACAGCAGCTTATAAGTACTGGAAGAATTAAGATTTTTTAATAGAAGTAATTTGCAAATCTGTATAACTTTCGGGCACCAGTTGATTAGAATTTTTTTCCCCCACCGGAGTACCCCTTTAAGCCTCTGTCATATGATCTCAGTAAATACATGATATTTTTCAGGAAACAATGAGTCGGGTTCCTATGAACATCAGAAATGATTCCTCAGATGAAAGCTTTGTCGGATGCCTGTGATTATTTTTTCGTTTCGCCGGCTCCTGACCCTTCATACAGAACCTTTGTATTCACAGCCGATAATTGTTAATTATTGTTACAGTAATTTTGCTCATGTGTCATCGGCCCTGACTGATTCTCCTCTAAACACAAAACACATCTGTCTGACTTATAATGAGTGTTCTTTATATCACATCTGCCACATGGATTTATGTGGTTTATGACTCTGTCTGGAAGCCGCTCCTGAGGTTATCTCCTCCCAACCAATTCCCAATTAAATGGCGATAAAGTACTATGCTCCTTATCTAGGAGTCAATCCTTAACACCAATCTGACCGTCTCCTGGGACTTTGTGGCTGAGCTTTATGACCTGATTTGACCCTTTTGCCTTCTGCAGGATATGTTATTCTCAGCCCATGACTTTCCAGAAGATCAGCACTAGAGAGCAAACCGATTCTGTCTAAATTTCACATTCTCTGCACCCAGCCCAGCTGTTCAGTGTACTGTACAGGAGCAGGGAGCTCTTTCCTTTGATAGGAGTCCCTGTTCCTGTACTTTTCCCAGGTAACCACAGGGTAATTTGAGCACTTAAAAATCCAAATTGGCATACAAATCCAAAACAAATCTGACAGATTTGCCAAACAGACCATGAATAAATCTTGGGATGTCCTCTCCTGAAATACTCTGTTCTGTTAGGAGACCCTTCCTCTTCCACTATGTAACACAGTCTTTGTCTTCCAACTTGCCTCCATTCCCTCCCTTACTGTCACATGGAGCTCTATCCTCACTAACATTATCACTGCACCAGATAATATCAATACACATCTTTTTTCAAGTGGCCCTCATTTACTATTGCAAACCCGACATGTTTTGTCAGGTTATGCGCCAGATTCTGTCGCATTGCGCCAGAAATTCTGTCTGCGCCAGATTTTGCTAAGAAAACCCGAAAAGGGGGCATGGCCACTGAGCCACTGGGGGCGTGGTCTCCAAAAAGGGGCATGTTCCCTACATTTTTACAAAAACCCAACATATTTACTAAGGTTTCCACATAAGATGTGGTGGATTTGAGCTTTGGAAAACCCGACAGATCAGAGAATGTTTAAAAAAAAGCAAAGTGTAGGGAAACCTTAGTAAATACTGTGGAAAAAAAATTGTAGGGAATTAAAACCCACAAAGTAACCTACACTCCACTCTTAGTAAATAAGGGCCGTTGGGTTTTATGGGTTTTTCCACTATGTCCATATGGGAACACCCTGCTCCTTTGATGTAGTGATCAGTCTATGACATCCAATAAGATGATCAGTCTATGACATCCAATAAGATGATCAGTCTATGACATCCAATAAGATTACAACCCGCTCCTGCAATACTCGGTGCTGCTCACATCTTGCTCCTTCCACTATTTAAAGCATACCTGTCAGATCCCCCCCCAAATAAGTAAATAAATAAACTGTTATATGTTGCTCAGTACCTCATCCTGATCATGTGCATCTAATTTTTATGTGTCTATGACTTATATCTCTCTCATAATTACCTTTATTTGCTTGCCATTATTTGCTCAGTGAGTTTTCTGTCCATGCAGAGGCATGGGGCGTGTCCTTCTCTTCTCCTCACTGTGATGACTCCTCCTCCTCCATCACTCTGCTCTGACTCACAGAGGGCCGGGAGCATCCACAGCAGCTCTGGACCTGCCTGCAGCAATGTCAATCAGTCATAGTGTCCATCACCTGTCGATGACCACTGGACACTGCAGGACTTGTACGTGTCCCAGGAGTCAGGGGGACCCCTAGAGGCCATTTTTTTTACGTTTTTTTTTCAGTTTGAAATACTGAAAAATTTTCTGATGAAAGCTATTGCAAAACATAATGTTTTTGCATGCTTTATAACATATCAAAAGTTATTGTATCTGACAGTGCCCATTTAATGATAATTCTATAACATCCCATAAGATGAATACTATTTTCTACAGAAATACTTTGTGCCACTGGTGGTCCTTCTACTTTGTTGATGTGCTCCTTCCATGTCTCTTCTGCAGCTAAGTTTTTCCAACACCACAAAGTGGGTAGGCTCCTGCAACCCTCCAGCCCCCATAAGATGAACATGTATAGATGGTAAAATTGATAAAATGTTGTAAATAATGCATGCCTTCTTTACTATTTTGCAATGTTTAGCCTTCACACATACTCATTGTGGTCTAATGTGATTTTCTGTGCCAATGTAAATTCTAAAAAAAATGTTTGGTGTGCTTTAGTTATATTTGCATTGTGTTTATTTGGCTACATTTTCTATGTGGTTAAGTAACACGGTGCTGGGGAATTTTAGCCTCATATGTCATGTTGTATCTTAAAGGGGTACTCCGCCAAAATATACCGTTTTCCCTATCCAAAGAATAGGGGAGAAGATGTCTGATTGCGGTGGTCCCCAGCCGGCAACAGCAGCATCCGGAACAATGAAGCTTGGAGGTTCCATGTTCGTGATGTCACGATACCCCCCCCCCACCATTCATGTCTATGGGAGGGGGCGTGACGACTACTATGTAGCCATCACGCCTCCTCCCATAGATATGAATGGAGGGGGCGTGGCAGCTTTATTCACCAATAATCCGGAATGGAGCAGAGTTAACTCCATGCAGGGTTGACTGGGGTGCCGTGCAGGAGATCAGACATCTTATCCTTTGGCTAGGGAATAAGATGTTTTTCGGCGGAGTACCCCTTTAAGAGTTAGAAGTGGCTAAACTTAGGGATTTGAGTGGGTGTAACCATGTGACAGTTATTAGAGAGTCCCCATGCTTTTAATAAAACAGGCAGGATTCCCACCCGAACAGTTTGTGTGAGAGAAGCTGTGCTGAGCTGTGCCTTAAAACAATTCCTATTGGAGGAGGATGGATAATGGCAAGCAAAGTCTGTTACTAGGCCATGAGACAGACAGAGAATTGATACGTTGCTGAAGATAACTGAGAGCCAGGAACGTGCACACACAGACTCAAAAGGGGGCTTGAGACCCTGCCCTTTTAATACACCTGCAGCATAATGTCCTCACTGATTGGGACCTTCATGGGGTGATGTGGGTCCCATTCAGCTGACATGATTGCTGGAAGTCCCTTACCTTAGGAATGGTATTGTGTTAACATATCTAAGGTTTTTACAAACATTTTTTAATTAGAATTGCAATTTTTTTCTACTTGAGCCACGCCCCCCCCCAAATGTCTGTGCACGTCCCTGCTGAGAGCACTGATGCAAGGGTTGTGGATTGCAGAGACATCATAGTTTATGCTTGGAGAACACCTGGTCAGAGACGTCTGTGAAAGGTATTCAGTGATTCAACAGTAAGAGAGAACAGCTGAAAGAGACAACTACAGTATAGGCTAAGAGAGAGTAAAGGGGTCCCAGGACAGGAGACAGAGATCTGTGAAGCAGAGACCATGTTGTACACGTAGGAGCTCTGGTTGCAGGAGTCAAGGGACTGTGTCAGTATTGTGGACCTCAGAGAATGTGACTCTTTAGTTCAAGTAGCACTGGAAACCACAAGCTTACTGTGTAACCAACTTTGTGAGAATAATCACACATGTTCCTGTAACCATCAAGAATAAGTGCCTCTTTCAAGTGAAGCTAAGTTCTGCATTGATGTGATTGTGTTCTTTGCTGTCCTTAACCATCACAAAGCTGATCTGATGAAAAAAATTGTAGTAATATAGATGCAAACTAGCTACCCTACAATATACCATCTGAAGGGTGTATTTTTATGTCTTGATTGACTGCGAAATAAAAGAAAGAAGAAGACATTATAAAAAAAGAACAAGTAAGCAAAGAGGAGAAACCTTAAAGGGCCGGTTGGTTTTTATATATGGGTTGGGTGTATGAGCAGACGTCGTCCATGTGTCGGCTCTCTACCGCTGTTAATATTATTAGATGCTAAGCACTTACTCAACACGGCATGGAGACAGCAGCCAGGACGCCGTCATTTAGACTGTAAGATGTATGTGACATTTCAGGCTCGGAACGGTCATCAAGGGCTGCGATTCTGACTGTGACTTTTAACGTGTGACACCAGTTAACATTGTAGAATGTATCATTCTCAATATGTTTAGGTCCTGCATGTGTATACTACAGCACTGCTTTCTATATGAACCTGACAATTGAGGCTGCAAAAAAAAAAATTCCCCACAGAATACTTACTACAGAAACAATGGGAATGAGCACTGTGTCTGGCTGGGTAATTTGAATCCCACTGCCATGATGGATGCCCAAAGACCAGTGTTTTCCAACAAGTGTCTCCAGCTTTGTTGTTCACTGCTCCCTGTCCCTCACAGAGATCCTCAGCTAACACCTGCTATCTTAAATATAGACATTTATAGTGGCTTTGAAATCACCACTATATGTTCTCCTGATTGGCTGGGAGAGCTGTTCGAAATACATCATGGGATTCCCTCTGGTCATGTTATCTTTCCTCCTTCTCTTTTCTGCCATGTGACTGATGTGATTTTAGTAGGTTTTGCCACACTGAATGAAGTTTATATTCTAGCCTATCCAAACTTTTAGAAAAGTTCTGACTAAACTAATGTTCTACGGGTTTAGTTTGCTTATTTCTAGCCTTTATAGTCTTTAGCAATGATATAGAAGGTAGAGAGCACCATTGCAAAAACCCCAAAATGCTACCACACTCTAGAGCAATGTTTCCAAAGCAGTGTACTCTCAGCTGTTGCAAAACTGCATATTGTCTATAAGGCCTGGTCCATAGAGAGCTGGGATTAATCTAATGATCATTGTCCCTCAAGGAGATCTTCACCTAACACCTGCTATCTCTAAAATGGTTTACAAAAAACAAAATTCTTCTATGCTCCAAAGCAATGTTTCCTGACAAGTGGGCCTCCAGCTGTTACAAAACTACAACTTCAAGCATGGGAGCAACAGCTGGAGGCATACTGGTAGGAAAACACTGCCTCTGACTCTGGCCGGCTCATTTAAATGAATGGCATGTGACATGGGTCCGACAGTGGTGGAGATGGCTGTGCACACCTAGTGTCCCAGAAATATTGATGAGCTGAAACAGATATTTGCCGATAAAGGGGTACCTTATGTTTTCTTCCTGCACTGTGGATGTTTACACAATGTGCTAAATTAAAGACATGAACAATATCATTGTGTTTGTATGTTATTAGTTTAGTTACATTGACCCAGATTCACTATTGTAAACCCAACCTTCTTCTTTCGGGTTGTAATTTGGCTCCACAAATTGTGTCTGCACCAGAATTAACCTATGAAGCCGACAACCTCAAAATGGGGCATTGCTTGGTGGGGAAGGAACATGGTTAATCGAAAAAACACATACATACAGGGTTTAAAAGCTTTATACATTGTGAGAACATGATACTCTCTCCGGGATAAAGAAGACATAGACCATGTAGAAAGAGCAAACATTACCCACAAGACATTTGTCTATAGTTCATGAACATACAAAGTGAAGATTCCAGGAATCAGAGCACTACATGATGAGTATAACATCCGAGAAATAGCTATTCCAATGTTAAGCTTGTAACATGATAATCGGGCAGGGAAAAAAATCCATCATTTATGGTCCGGTAAAAAGAAAATTTTAAATTATTTTTGACTCATTCATTTTTTTTCTTTCTTTCTTATAAAAATGCGATGCTCTCAGAAGATGCTTGCATCTTCTTAACCCCTTAAAGGGGTACTCTGCCCCTAGACTTCTTATCCCCTATCTAACGACCCCCGCAATCTCGGCTGCAGCACCCCAGACATCCATGCCGGATGACTGGTGATGCGGGGCAGAGGCTCCTGACGTCACAGTCATGGCACGCTAGTGAGGTCATGGCCATGCACCCACAATGCAAGTCTATGGGAGGGGGCGGGACGGCCGTAAACGAACACCAAGTGCAGCAGTGACATGCTGGGGACTCCAACGCTGGGGACCCCCGCAATCAGACATCCTATCCCCTTATCCTTTGGATAGGGGATAAGATGTCTAGGGGCAGAGTACCCCTTTAAGAACACGATTGTCCTTTCTTTCATTTTCATTTATTTTTCCTCAACCATATATATTTTTTTAAGTCAGAACCAGAGCTTTTTTGCGAGAGTTTGGCCAGCCAACAGAACCCAACTTTTAAAAAGTTTCCTGATCTCCATGACCATCCCCACTCTGTTACAGTATGTTTCCACATAGTAGCAGTCCCTCTGTATCTGTTATTGGGACCATTCATGGAGGCCTTGGCTCCTTATTTCCTATCACATTTCCATAACTAAAAATGTGTAAACTGGGCCTTTCCAGTTATTGCAAAAATATAACACACAGCATGCTACTAGGCAGGATTGCATGTTGGGTGTTGTAATTCTTCAACATTTTGGAGACTCACAGGTCACAGACCACCACAATAGCCAAATAGTAAAATGGGAACCAGCCCACTATACCACATCCCTTATCTTGTATCCTGGTGTGGAGCTTAGCCCCTTCTGACCTTTTCCCATAGATCCCTCTCTTTTGCATATACAGTAAAATCTACCTTAGCGGACACCTCGCAATAGGAGACAGTTTTTAATTCCCCAGCAGAGCCCTAGAAGACTTAAAGGGGTTCTCCACCATAAGGTGATTTTAGTACGTACCTGGCAGGCAGTAATGGACATGCTTAGGAAGGATCTGTGCTTGTTTTGGGGCTAAATGGCTATATCATGAGATTACCATAACACTGTGGCTAGCTTTTGTGAACTTGTATTTCCTGTTTGACTTTATGTTTTTTTTACTACAAATCCCACAATGCCATTTTCCTCCCTCCCATACATCAGCCACCCTACCAATTGAAACAAAAGACCTGTGGTTTTCAATCAGGGTGCCTACAGCTGTTGCATTAGTCGCAGATTGATCCCTCCACCCATTGAAGCAGACAGGCTCCCTGTCATCAGCTGACTAGTGAGTCAGGTCTCGGCCACATTGCAACCTGGGAAAAATCTGAGACAACAGTCATTTTGTATGCTGTTAAAAATAAATAGTGGTGTGAAAATCACAGAAGAATTGTGAGTAAACCGTCACACACAGGTACAGACACTATATTATGAACTACACTAACATTACAGCCCCTGTAGCATAGTCAAATAAAAAAAATTCCTTGAATACCCCTAATGTATTTGCACCCTCCGAATAGGGGACATTCCCAATAGCGGACGCGAACACACCAATAGGGAACAAAACACTCCCAATGGGGGACAATAGGGGACAAAAGCCTCCCAATAGGGAACAACACACTCCAAATAGTGGGCAACCAGGCTTATGTGCCGGCCCTACCTTGTAGACAGGGCCGCCATCAGGGGGTACTGCCAATATTCCAGTAAGGAGCCCAGGCCACCACTGCTTCCCCTCCCCCCCCCCCCCCCCCCCTGCAGAAGCCCCAGCACAGAAGCAGAAGACCAATTTTTAAACAGTGGTCTCTTACTTCTGTACGTCCGCCGGCCACATCATACGCCCCCCTCCTTTCCCGATCCCCCGTGACACTTTATTCCCCTGTGCCAAATCACCCCCCCCCTCTTTATTACTCCCTGTGTCACATCATTTCTTCTTCACCCCCCCCCCCCCCCCCGTGCATTTCCCCCCCCCTTTATCCCCCTGTGCCACTTCATAAATAGGGGGGTGATGAATTTACACATTTCAGGGGGAAATGAAGTGGCACAGGGGGTAAAGGGGCAGGGTAATTTGGCACATGACACAGAGGAATAAGATGGCACAGGGTATAAAAGGGGGATGAAATGATACGGAGGAGGGTGATAAGGGGAGATTAAACGACGCCAGGAGATTCTACTGTAATATTGCTTTTTATCATGTTTTATAGGTAATTACACTCTGGAGCGAGTACAGTAACATGTTATGTCATTTAGGAAGGTTTTTGAGCCTTTTTTCCCAGTAGGGGACATCTCTCAATAGCGAACACTTTTTTATTCCCCGTGAGTGTCCACTATTGGGAGATTCTTCTGTACATCCCTCACAACAATAATAGCTGCATTGTCCTATTACTGATACAGCCACATCATTTATAAGGCATTTTTCGTTACCCAGCATGCACTTGCACATAACAATCTAAAGATAACTTATGAGGAGCAGAGAGATTCTTCCCGGGGTTTTCTCCTCAGACTCGACCCTTTTGGTTGATGTCTTCTCAATTTCATCTCATATTCTGTTTTAGATGCCAAAATAGCTGATATATTCATTTATTCCGACCCCGGGGTTAGAAATGAAAGCAGCTGTCACAGGAGATGTGAACTGAGGAGGAGAGGAATGTACCAAATGTGTTTACAAAACTCCACAATCCATGATTTATGTTTTCTGACGTCTTTCTGCTACTTTTTGGGTAAACAAAATAATTATTGAGACAGCGATCTTATTTTTCCTTCGCCAGTGCTATATATCTATTATACTATGGATTGTATGCATCTATATGGGATGTGAGGAGATAAGTAAAACACAACTGAATGACAATTTATCATTAAAACAACATGATGGATTGTCTACACCTACCTCTATGGGGTTACTATGTCCTTGATATTTCATGTATGCGTTTGCATACTATATTTGTTTAATACTGTCCATATTGGAAAAGAATAAAAATCTAAAATAAATAAATAATTTAATAATAAATAACATGATAATAAAAGATTTCCTGCAGCAAAGTTATAAAGAACATACTATTATTATTATTATTATTAATAATAATTAAATAATTTATTTATTTATTATTATTTTTTTGTTTGTAACACTCTTGGTTCCAGGGTACATATGATATAGTTTAAAATACAAAACACAAATGCAATCGACTCAGGAAGCCTTACAGTCCACAAGGAGAGGGAACAGTAGGTCAGGGAGACAGCTGGTCATCTGTGAGCAGGTAGGGAAACAGCTATTCCTATGGCAATACATTGACAGTTGGGTAATTGTTGCTTGTAGACTTTCTTGAAGAGATGGGTCTTCAGGTTACTTTTGAAGGTCTTTATTAAAGTTGAGTGAGCTTTCTGAAAGTTCGGTCCAACAGGCTTGCCAAACTTTCGGAAAATGTCTGGATTGCCGCAAACTAGCAGTGAAAGTGCTGCGTAATGCAACTCTCTTTGTCACAGTAAATCAATGAATACGCTGATTCACTGTAACATCTTGCTGGGCTGATCGCTATGCACCGACATGGAAAGGAAGGAGTTAATTAGCGCTGCTGAGCAGTCATAGTTAAAGAGTACCTGTTACCAAATAAAACTTTTAACATAGTGTTCCTTGTGTAATTAGCAGACACTTTACCATTCACTTGCTTTTAAAATAATCAACAACAAAAAAGGAATAAAATGTAATATGAAAAAGGGCCACTAGGTGGCTCTGTTCTGTTCCATGCCACAATTAATACAATGAGTTCGGTTTCTACTCAGCCCGGCAGGAGACCAAACTCAGGAAGTGTTTCTCTGCACAAAGCTTCGAAGTTCGCTCTTTGCACTGGATGTTTGGGGTGCCGCAGCCAAGATCGCGTGGGTCCTTTGGATAGGGGATAAGATGTCTAGGGGTGGAGTACCCCTTTAACTCTAGTCTTGATGGTGGCTAAGAGCCAAATGTGTTGAGGTAGTGAGTTCCAGTATATAGGGAAAACATGGAAGAAGTCTTAGAGATGATTGTGTGAGGTGTGTACGAGGGGAGAGCACAGGCTGAGGTCTTGAGAGGATCTTGAGGGGTGGTATCTGGAGATCAGGTCAGAGATGTTTGGAGGGGACAGTTTGTGGACAGACTTAGGCTCCTTTCACACTACCATTTGTGCCCGGTAGGTGACATCGGTTAGGAAGATAAAAAGAGCCCTTAACATCCGTTTGTAACGGAGCCACTTTCATAGTGTGAAAGTAGCCTTATATGTCATGAACAGAACATTTTAAACTGAATTCATTGGGCAATAGGTAAAGGGATTGGCAGAATTGTGAAGCAGAGGAGAAGCAAGGGGATGGGTGGATCAATCGAGCGTAAGAGTTGAGAATGGATTGGAGAGGAGCAAGAGTGTTTGATGGAAGCATGATGGTGCAGTAGTCCAAGCCCAAATGCAAGGGGCATGTATCAGTAGTTGAGGAATGAGGAGATTCGAGAAAAATGTTTTTGTGGTGAAGGCGACAGGAGGTGGTGAGGATCTGGATGTGTGGTTTGAAAGACAGAGCAGAATCAAAGTTGTCCCCAAGGCAATGGACTTGTTGGACTGGGGAGAAAATGGAAATATTGATTGTGTGGGAGGTTTGAGCGAGATGGGGAAAGGCAATACTGCGGAAGATTTATCAAAACCTGTTCAGAGGGAAACTTGACTAGTTGCCAATAGCAACCAATCAGATCACTTTATTCATTTTGCTGAAGCCAACTTTTCCTCTGCACAGGTTTTGATAAATCTCCCCTAATAAGTTCAGTTTTCTCCATGTTGACATATGAGAACTATTAGAAGACCCATCGGGCTCTACTGACCCTCTACCCCATGCTATGCAAACTCTTCAGGGGCCTCTATTCACTAGGCAGATGTCTTATGGGTTTATGCTAATTTTCTTTACTTGTTCCCCGTCTTTCCTTCTGCTCCTACCCATTAACCCAGAAACAAGGATGTAGGATAAAGCTGTAAATATAGACCTGTTCTATATTCTTCCTTTATGTATTATCATTTATTCAACCCCTAGGATTCAGTATTAACAAAAATCTGTCCAACTCTTTAAAGGGGTACTGCGGAAAAAAATCTTAATTCTTCCAGTACTATCAGCTGCTGTATGTTCCAGAGGAAGTTGTGTAGTTCTTTCCAGTCTGACAACAACAGTGCTCTCTGCTGACACCTCTGTCCATGTCAGGAACTGTCCAGAGCAGGAGAGGTTTGCTATGGGGATTTGTTCCTGCCCTGGACAGTTCCTGACATGGACAGAAGTGTCAGACTGAAAAGAAATTCATAACTTCCTCTCGAGCATACAGCAGCTGATGAAAGTAGCAGCTAAGTAATGAAAGTAATTTACAAATCTGTATAACTTTGTAACATCAGCTGATTTGAATTTTTTTTATTTTTTTTCTCTGGAGTACCACTTAAAAGGGGTTGTGTACAATGAAACCTATTTTCAACTGCCTAATAAATTGAACATATATCGATATTGATTTAGAGCACCCCTTTAAGTGAGCCTAAAATAGATCAGTCCCGTCAGGCACTGTGCACCCTCCACCGGATGGAAGACACAATGGCCAAATTTATGCGAAATTCAATCATAACCTTTACAAACAAAAACTGCTATGGAGCCACACATCACCTGGAAATCTATGTGTACTACTAATCTAATGCTATTGTTTTCATTCTCTTTTATATTGTTCGGGCATCCCTACAGTCATCTTAACATTCGCAGTAAGATAGTTGAGCTCATTACACATTATCATCATCATTGCAGTGGAATGAAGCATGATGGGTTACCATTACTATGGAAGGAAACATGTCTGGGGAGGTAGCAGAAGGTAGGCCAGGCATGTGCTGTCTAATCTACATTAAAAACTACTTTGTGATGATGAAATATGCGCTTTAATGGGGCTGCAGACAGTATTTGGCATGGCAGCTCTGTCACATAATTCTACCTGTACGCGCTGTAAATTCTTCCAAAAGATTGTCATTCTGAAATACGGAAACAATTTAGTTTTGTGTATTTTGCTATTTTTTTACTGGAATGTTAAGAAATGTGGATCACAGGTTTTTAATGGAGTCAGGAATGGAAATCAGTCTGGAGTAGTTCCATAATGAAGCAGGAACAGGGGAGGTTCCATCGAATAAGAGTAGTTTTGCAACAGCTAGAGGCACACTGGTTGGGATACACCGGCTTAAAGGGGTACTGTGTTGCAGAATATTTTATCCCCTGATTGTGTGTGTGTGTGTGGGGGGGGGGGGGGTCCAACCGCATGAATCCCCCCTGTGATCCCACTCTGTGCACAGATTTCTGTCCAACATCGCATGAAACAATGGCCGACACATGCCTCCATGTAGCTCCATAGGAGAACCGGAGATTCCAGAACACTGATTCTGGCTCTCCCATAGAACTACATGGAGGGGCATGTAACATTGCTCCGTACACAGAGAGAGCTTGTGTGCCGGGAAGGAGATTACAGGGGTCCCAGCAATTGGATTCCCCTTGATCAGACACTTATCTCCTATCCTAGGCATAGAGGATAGGATGTTCTGCAATGAAGTACCCCTTTAAGTAATCATGCTTGTCTCTCAGGGGCTTCAGAGAGTCAGGTTATAAATACTGGGGGGAGGGGGGAGATAGCAGTTCAAAGGGGGTTCAATGGCTCCTCTATCCCATACGGCTAGGTTCACATCTGCATCAGCGCACCATTGCATACCCTTTTTCCCACAGAAAAAACTAAACCGGACGGTTCATTGCTCAAAGGAACCAATGGTTCCCGACCGATTCCATTGACTTTATTGGGATCCGTTTGGATTCTGCTTGGTGTCCATGAATGTCCCATTATTTCAATGGGTTTGTGAATGGAGCTCCAGTGCAGATGTGAACCTAACCTAAGAAGACCCCAGTTTTATAGATGACACAAGGTGTGTGTTTTCCCTATGTATATCCACATGTAATAGCCGTTATCCTTCTAGCACATTACAGTATCCTAATCAGAGGACCCCTTCTATAACAACCAATAATGTCCTTTTATGGCAGGCATAGGCAACCTTTGCAATTCTTTGGACTACATCTCCCACAAAGCTTTGGCAGCATTTTGGCTGTAAAGGTATCATGGTAGATGTAGTCCAAAACATCTGCAGTGCCGAAGGTTGACTCTGCCTGTTACAGGGCATAGGGCTGGAATTTGTCAAGCTGGGACAACCTCTTTGAAGACAACAACTTACTATGTCTTGGCACATGTCTTAACCATAAGATCAATGAACTTTTAAATCTTATTTAAAGGGTTACTCCAAAGGATAAGATGTCTGACAGACAGCAACCCAGACATCCGATGCACAGAGCAAACTTTGCTCCATGATGGATGACTGTCGATGAAGGGAGGAGAGCAAGGGATCCAACTGCTAGGACCCTCAGGTGATAAGAGGAACAGGCACCCAAGTCTCTCTTCAAAATGAATCTGTGAGTGGATAGGGGATAAGTATAAGTTGCAGTACCCCTTTAATACAATTTGTTTTGAAGAAGCATTAAAGTGGTAATCCAGTGACAGAAACTAAAGTTTAATTGTGTGGGGGGTGTCCTCTGGGACCCTCGTGATCTCCGAATGCCCCACCCCCACCTTCTGAGGCCATTTATTCACTGAGTAGACCGTTACTGCCACAATGAGTATGTCTGGGAAGGTGGTGGGCAGAGCTTTCAGCTGGGAGTCAGAGTCATTCTGAAGATTGTTGGGGTTCCAGCAGTTGAACCTGGGATCAGAAACTTATCTCTGATACTGTGGATAGTGGATACGTGTTTAAAAGCTGGATAACCCCTTGAACCCTAGTTGGCCGGTCTGTAGGATTTTGCTTGGCTCCAGGAACAAACAAACAGACTTGTAAAAATCTTTCAGAAAACACAATGTTGTCTGGCTGGCACACAACTGATTGGTGGGGCTTTGAAAATGGGAGGGGCTTTGCATTTCTTGTCTCCTATTAAAGACAGCTCAGAGGGGGGGGGGGGGGGGGGGCTCCTGCTGCAGCCACAGGAAGACACAGGATTGTAAGAAATAGGAAGAGGAAAAATGTCATATCACTTGAGACTCACATCGAAGAATTGTTTATATATGTCTCAGTTTTGTAATATGGGACTATGATTGAAAGAGAAGAGGAGACTAATACTGGAATTTATGTTTTTGGGGGGACTTTTTGAATTTTTTCTGCTTTTCGTGGTTCCTTAATATTTACTTTGTTTGTAGCAGACGCGGCTTTAGATATTGTCTATCCTTTCATATGATGCAACAGATCCGGTATCATGGTAGAGTGAGCAAATTAACCGCAGACATTCTTCGTGACGCCACAGCGTCCCTTGTTAATAAGATAACACACAATCTGACACCGAAATGTCTCCGATCTCGGCTTGTTTGTTCCTCAATAATTATCTGCAAATTGGCTACAGAAAAATAATAAGTCCAATAATAGTAATAATGATGATGATAATAAAAATAATAATTTCATGCACAAGTATTGGGAGAGAAAGGAATCACAAATATTTTTACATTTATTAATCCCTAAAATGGGAATAATACTAATAATATAACAGGAAATGTGAAAATCACTGGATACAAATGTAATTTCTGTAGTTTTAAATATGTGGGTGGCGGAATAACAGACGTATAAATGTATCCAGGTAATGGACGCCACAATAAACTCAGAACACTATTGTTTCATAATTAGTAAAGATCTGGATATGTGAAAGGCTTTATCAGGTCTAAGTAATTGTCATACTAGTAGAAGTAATAATAGTGGTAGGAGTAGAGGTGGTGGCAGTGGTAGGGGGAGTAATGGTAGCACAAGTACCGTAGTAGTAGTAGTAAGAATAATGGATAGTAGTAGAAGTAGTGGTTGTAAGAATAGTAACAGTGATAGGGTAGTAATAGCAGTAGTAGTAGATGCATTTGTAGGATTAGGAACATTAGTAGTAGTAGCAGTAATAGTAGTGAAAGAAGTAGTTAGAAGAGTTGTAGTAGTGGTGGTGGTAAGAGTAGTAGGAATAGTAGGAGTAGTATCAGTAGTAGAAATAGTAGCAGTAGGAGTAGTAGTAGTGGTAGGAGTTGTATTAGCAGCGGTAGAAGAAAGTATAAGAGTAATAGGAGTAGTGGTAGTTGTAGGTTAAAATGTAGTACTTGTAGTAGGAGTTGTGGTAGTAGTAGGTTTAGGAGTAGAAGGAGTAGTGGTATTAGTAGCATTAGCAATAGTAGTAGCAGTACTAGTAGTGGGAGTGGGGGCAGTAGTAGGTATAGGTATAGTAGGAGTAATGGGAGTATAAGGAGTAGTAGGAGTAATGGTAGTATAAGAAGTGGTAGCAGTAATGGTAGTACAAGGAGTAGTAGGAGCAATGGTAGTATAAGGAGTAGTAGTAGTAATGGTAGTATAAGAAGTGGTAGCAGTAATGGTAGTATAAGGAGTACTAGGAATAATGGTAAGTAGTGAGGAGGGATACCTTTTGTCAAACCACCCACCGGAAGTAAAGTGACAGACAGGTGCCATGCCCTCTTTTCTAACCGAGCCTCACTAGGCCACGCCCCCTTCTTATCACTAGGTCATGCCCCTTCCGTGCATAGCTTCACCCCCCCCCCCTTTCTCCCCCAGTCACTGACATAGTCTCCTAAATGGCTGTGAATGTTCATAGTGGGGGGCACCCCTCACCCCGAGTAATATGTACCCCCTTCCCTGCATAGCTTCGCCACCCCTTTCTCCCACATTCGCTGACCTAGTCATATTTTTAAAACTTTTATAAAGGATAAAAATTCCCACAAGCTGGTCATTCCTTTTGTTAAATACATTCCTGCTGTTGTTAATTATAGCAAGAAACCAAGCTGTATAAACAGAGTTTATTCACATTTTTTCTGTACAGAAGCTACACATTCCACAGAGTTGTGAAAACGGGGTACAGTTATATTTCATAGTATAAAGGATGGGGTGCAACAGGGGAGAAATTTCTTTAGGTCACAGAAGTTACCAGAGCTCCACAACAGCTGACATCAGCTGTTTTCCCCTCATTATATAGAAACAGATGCACATGAATGTTATATAAATGTTATATCATATACACAAAAAATAATCCAATCTGACACTTTATTTGACTAAACATCATCCTTCTACAATAGTGTCCAATATGATCCTAAATAACTGAACCATGGGAACTCCATATGTAAACAACTTCATAAAAATTGTTAAATCTTTATTGAGACGAATAAAAAAAAAACTAATTCAACATGTAGAACAAGGTGTGAATCAGAGATGAACTCCGGACTGCAGCACAGAAATTATAATAAAATAATAAATTAATTACAGGTACGCCCTGCGTCCTTAAGAGGTTAATGCAGGTACTACAGCTCCCAGCATGGAGCAGCGTGTGCTCCATGTTGGGAGCAGTAGCACCTGCAGTTGAGGACAGATCACAGCAGGTGTCACTCCTGACACCCGCTGCGATTGTCCTATCTGTTGCAGAGATGCGAGTGCAGGAGAAAGTCGCCCGCATCTATACATTATACAGTACGATCGCAGCGGGTGTCGCTAATGAAGAAATTTGTTATTTTGATTTTGAGTTCAGATTCGGTCTTCGACAGATTCGACTCGCTCATCTCTAGTAGGAGTAATGGTAGTATAAGAGGTAATAGCAATAGTCAACTCAACACAAATTCCAAGTTGGTTAGAAGACCGTAACAGGCATCTAAAATTAATAACTCCTAATGGGTCATACATCCCCCTCTCACCACATAGTCATATATTTCCCCATTACATCAGCCGTTCTAAACAATTTCCATAAATTAGCAAAATGACTCAGTCAGCTTTTCTCCTAGGTTATACTTCCTCTGGTTTATTATGTATCCTATAGTATATTTATGTATCATATTGTATCTTATCTCCTTGCCACTGATACCTCAGCACCCCATAGATATATCCCTGGTAGTGGCAGAAGGAGTTGTAGTGATTGTATTAGTAATAATAAATAATCTACATTAAATTGCATTATTTTTATTAGTATTATTAATAATAGTATTTATTATTATTATTATTATTATTATTATTCATTTTTTTTATTTTTTTTTACTATTTTGTTGTTGCATGCAAAGCTATTTCGTCTGGTAAAAAAATACCAGACACCAAGATGATAACCCGAAGGGCCCAAGTAAAGTCAATGGGGCTCATCAAGCACTGTGGGGGATTTGGCACCACCATCATTTTTGTTGTTCTGCTCCTTTAAAAAAGCAGAACATTGGGGAAGAAAAACAACGCAGATGTGAACAGATCCTTAGGGTCTATGAGTGAGAATATAATAGGAACAATACGTGTATCTCACCTCAGTTTAATAATTTTCTTGTGAAAATTTGGTTCTGTTCTTTGATCTTTGGGTTCGGGTGTCGAAGATCAAAGATGTAGGTGATGTAGGTGTTGGAAGAAGTAGGTAGGGTCAGTATTCAGGGTGGTTTGTATTTACCCAGCTGTCCCACAAGTAAATGCATTTGTCTCTTTTATTTCTTTGACCAGCAAAGCTGAGCTCACATTGATAATCATTATATACAGTGACCCCCCCAACCTACGATGGCCCCGACATACGATCATTTCAGCATACGATCACTCTCAGAGGTCATCACATGTTGAAGGCAGCATCAACATACGATGCTTTTGTATGTCGGGGCCATCGCATAAACGGCTATCCGGCAGCGCAGACTGCTTCAGCTGCCACCGGATAGCCGTTTATGGTGCCCCATGTGGTCCGCTGACGATCACTTACCTGTCCTCGGGGCTCCGGTGCGTCCTCTTGGGATCCCCTGCATTGTTGGCGCTCTCCATCGTCGTCATCACGTCGCTGCGCACACGCCGTCCCGTCATCCGATAGGAGCGGCGTGTGTAGCGACCTGATGCCGGCGACGGAGAGCGAGGATGTCGGGGAAGCAGAGGCCTTGCCGGAGCGTCGGGGACACCCCGGGGACACGGCGACACGGCGATGGACGGCGACATCCAGGGCAGCGGTGACGAGCGGTGACAGTCCGGACGGGCGGGGACAGGTGAGTACAGCTTCCTCTAACAGTGGTCTACAACATGCGGACCACCAGATGTTGCAAAACTACAACACCCAGCATGCCCGGACAGCCAACGGCTGTCCGGGCATGCTGGGTGTTGTAGTTTTGCAACATCTGGAGGTCCGCAGGTTGTAGACCACTGTCCTATACTTTACATTGCACGGATTCACTGTATTCTATTTGTTATTCTATATTGTTATATTCTTATTTTCATTGTTATTATATCAATGTCATTTAATGAAGCTTTCAATAAAAACGAATGTTAAACAGAAAAGAAATTTCCGCTTGTGGAAATTCAGAAGTGTGAATGGGAATGCGGAATCCCAAAGAAGTCTACGGGCTTTAATTTGAGGCAGAATTCCGCAAGCGGAAATTCTGCCTTGTGAATAGACCCTAAGGTAGTACAAGAAAATAAATAAATAGGAGAAGAAAATGGTTTGGGATTCATATATTATGTAGTAAGAAAATGCAAAACAAAATGAAAATACAATAATAAAATTAATAAATAATAAAATAAATTAATTAATAATAACAACAACAATAATAAAAATTAAAGGGGTACTTCGGTGGAAAACCTATTTATTTATTTTTTTAAATCAACTGGTGCCAGAAAGTTAAACAGATTTGTAAATTACTTCTATAAAAAAAATCTTAATCCTTCCATTACTTATTAGCTGCTGAATACTACAGAGGAAATTATTTTCTTTTTGGAACACAGTGCTCTCTGCTGATATCTCTGTCCATTTTAAAGGGGTACTCCAGAATTTTTTTTATTTGACTATGCTACAGGGGCTGTAAAGTTAGTGTAGTCCATAATATAGTGTCTGTACCTGTGTGTGACGGTTTTCTCACAATTCTTCTGTGATTTTCACCCCAATATTTTTTTTTTCAGAATAAAATTTTTATTGAGAAGTTTCCAAATAAACATAATAAAGTGGTAATAGAAGGCATTACAAAGGGCGCTAGCGCCCCATGGAGCACGACATAGGTAGTTGCAATGGAAGTAAAAAACAAACCAAGAATACATAGAACTACTTGTATGATATTATCGCGTCACACTGGACACCAACACAGTAAGGTAACCAAATGGACATAGCCGTTCCACAATGAAAGCTCCGGTACATCCAGGGGGAGTGTGGAAGGAGCAAGAGGGTAGAAAGAAGGGTAAATGGGGGAAGGAGAGGACAGTACAGAGAAGGAGGATAGATAGGAAAAAGTAGGAGAAAGAGGTACAGGCCTCAATATTTATTTTTAACACCATACAAAATGACTATTGTCTCAGATTTTTCCCAGGTTGCAATGCGGCCGAGACCTGACTCACTAGTCAGCTGATGACAGGGAGCCTGTCTGCTTCAATAGGTGGAGGGATCAATCTGCAACTAATGCAACAGCTGTAGGCACCCTAATTGAAAACCACAGGTCTTTTGAATGGATGCAGCTCATTTATGTTTCAATGGGTGGGGTGGCTGATGTGTGGGAGGGAGGAAAATGGAATTGTGGGATTTGTAGTCAAAAAAAGAAAAGTCACACAGGAAATACAAGTTCACAAAAAGCTATCACAGTGTTATGGTAATCTCACAACATAGCCATTTAGCCCCAATACAAGCACAGATCCTTCCTAAGCATGTCCATTACTGTCTGCCAGGTATGTACTAAAATCACCTTATGGTGGAGAACCCCTTTAAGAACTGTGCAGAGTAGGAGAAAATCCCCATAGCAAACATATGCTGCTCTGGACAGTTCCTAAAATGGACAGAGATGTCAGCACAGAATTTCCTCTGTAGTATTCAGCAGCTAATAAGTACTGGAAGGATTAAGATTTTTTAGTAGAAGTCATTTACAAATCTGTTTATCTTTCTGGCACCAGTTGATTGAAAAAAAAAAAAAAAGTTTTCCACCGGAGTACCCCTTTAATAATAATAATAATATTAATAATAATAAAGGCATTTTTGCCGTTACAGACACCTATATTTTCTCCCCACAAATGTCCCATGTGTTCAGTCCATCAATTACCATCTACCAAAACACATTTCCCTTGTAATAAACCTATTTCCATTTCCTCTTAATGTCCCGTTTTATAGCCTATGAGATCAATTCATGAACAAGGACACTGACGTGAAATGTTTGCTCGGCCTCCTTCCTTACGGAGGGTAAACACTGTACGGACGCATCACCAATGTCACATCCATCACTTTCCTGGTGAATCAGATTTTACAGCTGCTGAGTAAAGGAGAGCGATGGCCGAGGGTCCTTATCATGGGCCGAAACCTCAGAAAGGAGCAGATAGAATCATATAAACAAACATGGGCCCAATCTGGAGGGGTCAGAGGTTCCCATGACTGCACCTATAATAAAGAGACGTGATAAAACACCGGATCAATGCTCCACAATCAGACCCCAATGTCCGGGATCAATCACCTCCCTCTATTCTGGAATAGGAGTAAATAGGAATAGGACCGTATCAGCAGAGACAGACATAGACCTGCACTATGAATATATGGCCCTCCAGTCAATGTCACCTCAAGGTCATATTGCAGACAGCTATATCCTATATCACTGTTTCCAAACCAGTGTGCCTCTAGATGCTGGGAGTTGTAGTTTTGCAACAGCTGGAGGCACATTGGTGGGAAAACACTACCCTACTAATAGGGGTACGCCACTGCCCCAGCAACTGGAAAATTTAGTTCCAAACTCTGGGTGCGGGCTGCGGGGGGTCGTGATGTAATGGACAGGCCCACTTGCATTGAGGGGGCGTGGTGTGACATCACGAGGGATGTGCCCGTGACATCACGACCCCCGCAGCCCACAACCAGCGTATGGAACAAAATGTTTCTGCAATTGTTTCTATTTTACCATAACTCAATGTTGACCAAATATTGCAATATTTGGTCAACATTGAGTTATGGTAAAATAGAATCAGTTGCAGAAACATTTTGGAACAGTTGCAGAAACATTTTGGAACAGTTGCAGAAACATTTTGTTCCGAACGCTGGGTGCGGGCTGCGGGGTTCATGATGTCACGGGCACACCCCTCGTGATGTCATGACCACGCCCCCTCAATGCATGGGGGCGTTGCCGTGATATCAACCCCCGCAGCCCGCACCCAGCATTCGGAACAAAATGACCAAATATTGCAATGAAGCCTTAAAGGGGTTATCCAGGCAAAAACGTATATATATATATATATATATATATATATATATATATATTTATATATATATATACATATTATTTATATTTATATCTATTATTTATTATTATTTATTAATTATTATTATTATTATCATTTTTTATTATTATTATTATTTATTATTATTAAAGGGGCACTATGGTGGAAAACTTTTTTTTTTTTTTTTAAATCAACTGGCTCCAGAAAGTAGAACAGATTTGTAAAATACTTCTATTAAAAAATCTTAATCCTTTCAGTACTTATGAGCTGCTGAAGTTGAGTTGTTCTTTTCTGTGTATGTGCTCTCTGATGACACGTGTCTCGGGAACCGGCCAGTTTAGAAGCAAATCCCCATAGCAAACCTCTTCTACTCTGTGCAGTTCCCGAGACGAGCAGAGATGTCAGCAGAGAGCACTGTTGCCAGACAGAAAAGAACAACTCAACTTCAGCAGCTGATAATTATTGAAAGGATTAAGATTTTTTAATAGAAGTAATTTACAAATCTGTTTAACTTTCTGGAGCCAGTTGATATATAAAAAAAAAGTTTTTTCCTGGAATATCCCTTTAATCTGTGTCAATTGCTCTTCACTGGGGAAATAGAATAGGTAGAGCGCTACCTCTTGATAGTTGGGGAAAGTACTGGATAAACCCCAGCCCAATGTAGGATCCAGACCTTTGCATAACATCGTCTTGTTTTGATACATTGTACAGAATGTTTTCTCCGTACGGCTCCATTGACACGTTTTTGCAATACAGTTCCCGTATCAGGTTTTTGATGAAAAACGGATTCCCCCCCCCTCACCCCCTCCCCTCCCTATGAGGTTTGCTTGAGCCTTCATACAATCAGTCGTCTTGCTTCCATTTGTACTGCTCGATTTTTTTCGACTGATATTGCACTTATATTTCATGTTTGCATACCTCTGATTTTGTTTCATGTTAATTCAAAATAAAAAATATTCTAATAAAAAAAAAAAAAAAAAAGCGGATTCCTCAAAACCGGACTTAACTGTATCAAAACATGTATACAAATTTTAACCCCTATATGTTGAAAAATGATGTCCGGTTGCATCCGTTAAAAAAATAAAAATAAAAAAAGTATTCGTTTTTAAATTTTCATTCAATTCGGTGTGCACTGCAACTTAAAAACCATATTGTGCAAACAGGATGGAAGCATACGCACATATGGTTCTCTACAGTCCCCATTGACTCCCATGTTAAAAGAACCGTATACCGTTTCAATACGGTTTTTCACCCGGACAAAAAAAAACAAAAACGTGGTAGGTTACGGTTTTGGGTACGGGAGGATAAAAGAACAAAACTGTACAAGACGCAAAAAGTACACAATCGGATGCATCGTTTTGGCGTAAGGTTTTCAATGGAGAGTCAATGCATACGGTTTTCAAATTGAACACATATACAGGAACTGAAAAAAATTGGAGGTCCAGCGCAGGATAACGTGCAAATAAAAGTAGATATTTATTCTTGATTCAAGCCATAGGACAGCAGGACACAATATAACGCATTTCAGCCTTCCGGCTGAAATGCGTTACATTGCGTCCTGCTGTCCTATGGCTTGACTCAAGAATAAATATCTACTTTTATTGGCACGTTATCCTGCGCTGGACCTCCAATTTTTTCTATTGCTATTCTGGTGTTGGTTCACACAGTACCGTGCGACAGGCGTCTAACAACAAAGGTGAGCTGGGCAACTATCTGTTCATATACAGGAATTGTATTGCAAAAACGATCACTTTTGGGCCATACAGTTTTTAGGATTTTTAAGCCAAACCGTAATCCTCAAAACCGGACCAAACTGTATGCAACCATATATGGTCAGAAAATGTGTGTCCGTTTGCATGCGGTTTTTAAAAATAAAATCCAATCAGGTTTTAACATTCATTTCAGTTTTAAATAAAGTTCCTATTGTTCTAATGACATTTTATTTTAGGATCGCTTTGTGCATGTGCAAAGTAAAAAAAAAAACGTATAGTGAATGCCAGATTGAACCTTAGACACCTACGGTTCTCATTGGCTTTCATGTTAAAACAACCATATACGGCTACAATACGGTTTTTCACCCGGACACAAAACAGTGGTCAACCACGATTTTGGGTACAGGAAAAAACAAGCAAAAGGAAGGTATTGGAAGCCAAACGGAAGCAACCGGAATCATCGTTGTGCATACAGTTTTCAGTGACTTGTCTATGGATACGGTTTCCGATATGGTTGCAGACGGTTTCAAAAATGAAACCGTAAGCGGAAACCGTAGGGACAAAACGTGATGTGAACCCAGCCTTATACATTGAATTTCTGGATTTACTTTGCTTGCTCTTCTTTACGGTGCAGTAGACTTGTGCTATACACCACGACTGTATAGAGTCGGGTATTGAGCGACCTTTTATGTTATCGGATTGTCTCTTAGTCGGTGACAGGTGCACGTCTACACAGAAAACTCCTCTTTGTGCAACATTTCAGGGTTTTCCAGGACTACAATATTGATGGCTTATCATCAGTATCAGATTGGTTTAGTCAGATTTATGTTACAGCCTAGTCCCATTCAAATGAATAAGTTGCAGTACCGGGCACGGCCACTACCCAAAGTATGGCGCTGTGACTGGTAAATAAAGAAGGATGATCAGTGGTGCGCCCAGGGCTGATGGGCTAATCTGTTATGTAAGGCCTTTCCTGAAGAAAGTCCTAAATAACACCCCTAAATTTTTGGTAAAAACTTTTCCCTACTTCCAATATATTCATTTTGCTGATTGGCTGAGATGGATCATGTGATAATAGCTTATAATAAAGCAGTTACACCCTCCTTGTTTGGCACTTTGTTCTTTGTAGCTAGTGCCTTATCGTATACAATCAGTTTGCACTGCAACGGATTCACCTATTTTTCATCCCCTGATGAACACCCTTATTGATGTAATAAAGGGAAACATGTTGGGATGGGTTGATTTTGGTTATGGGAATTTTTTTTCTAGGGGTTACTTTATACTACCAAGTAATAAGGGTAACACTGGACTTATTGGATTTTGTACCCTTTCAGTGATGGCTGCTTAATGAGTGCATAAGTGACACCCCTGTTGTATAGTCACTAATTTCTTGCATTTGCTGACCTTTTGCACAAACCTTTTTTGATGCGCATTGTTTAAAAATGATGTTTGAATTAGAATCTGGGATTGGTCTTTCCTAAGGACGGTCCTGATTAACCACCTTGTAAACTGCTTATACCCTCTTTGTTTGGCGCCTTGTAGGTAGTGCCTTATCATTATATACTCTCAGTTTGCATTGCAGACGATTCTCCTCCCCTGATGAATCCCATTATTGATCTAAAAGGGGGGGAAACATGTTGGTATGTGCTGAGTTTAGTTACAGATTACAGCTGCCGGAGTTGTTTACAACACCTGGGGGTCTACAGTTTAGAGACCACTGACCTACTGTAGATGTTCTAAAATCAGAAAACCCATCCTCATTAATCCTTCTTTCTACTGTTACGTTACACTGCCCTATTTCTGCCATTTTGCAATCAATGTGACAATGCAAGCTCTACTGTAGCCCCCCAATCCCCCCCCCCTTCCCGCATCTTTATGGGCCGTGTTGCTTTAAATTAGGAATCAGGAATATAAATGCATCTTGTTATCTGTGCAGAAAAATCAGTCTGTGTTTTCCTTGTCAATCGATGCGCAAAAAATATGGACGCCTGCGTTAATTCAAGTGCCCTCCCAGCATGGATTTCTACATCCAGCGTATGCTGATTGTGCCTGTGCGGAATAAACCAGGGACGCGGGCGGCAATAACTCGTCTTATCTGCGGAGGGTTATTACACGTTCAGTGAATGCAGAATGGTCTCCTAATGATCCGACTGTCAGCGCCGCAACAGCTATCGATCAGCGGCTAAATGAAGAGCAATGATCAATATGGGGAGTGAGGAGAAAGATCGAATTATACAAAAGATGGTGTCACCTATCTACAGACTCTAACTATCTATCTACTCTATCTATCTTATATCTATATCTATCTATCTCATATCTATCTATCTATCTATCTTATATCTATATCTATCTATCTCATATCTATCTATCTATCTATCTTATATCTATATCTATCTATCTCATATCTATCTATCTCATATCTATTTATCTATCTCATATCTATCTATCTATCTATCTCATATCTAGTTATATCATATCTATCTATCTATATATCTCATATCTATCTATCTATCTCTCATATCTATCTATCTATCTATCTATCTATCTATCTATCTCATATCTATCTATCTCATATCTATCTATCCATCTCATATCTATCTATCTATCTATCTATCTATCTATCTCATATCGATCTATCTCATATGTATATCTATCTATCTCATATCTATCTTATATCTATCTATCTATCTCATATGATCTATCTATCTCATATCCATCTATCTATCTATCTATCTCATATCTATCTATCTATCTATCTTATATCTATATCTATCTATCTCATATCTATCTATCTCATATCTATTTACCTATCTCATATCTATCTATCTATCTATCTCATATCTAGTTATATCATATCTATCTATCTATATATCTCATATCTATCTATCTATCTCTCATATCTATCTATCTATCTATCTATCTATCTCATATCTATCCATCTCATATCTATCTATCTATCTATCTATCTATCTATATATCTCATATCTATCTATCTCATATCTATCTATCCATCTCATATCTATCTATCTATCTATCTATCTCATATCGATCTATCTCATATCTATCTATCTATCTCATATCTATCTTATATCTATCTATCTATCTCATATGATCTATCTATCTTATATCCATCTATCTATCCATCTCATATCTATCTATCTATCTATCTATCTATATATCTCATATCTATCTATCTCATATCTATCTATCCATCTCATATCTATCTATCTATCTATCTATCTATCTATCTCATATCTATCTATCTCATATCTATCTATCTATCTCATATCTATCTTATATCTATCTATCTATCTCATATGATCTATCTATCTTATATCCATCTATCTATCTATCTCATATCTATCTATCTATTTCATATCTATCTCATATCCATCTATCTATCTCTCTCATATCTATCTATCTATCTATTTATCTCATATCTATCTATCCATCTATATTATATATATCTGTCCATGTTTCTAGTTATCTCTGGCCATGGTGGGAATTGTAGTTTTGCAACAGCTGGAAGGCCTCAGTTTTAAGATAACTTTACTAAGGGATGATATGAGAGGGAAGCCTTGATTTACCTTTCAGGGATAGTGTGCATCCTTTGGAGGAGGCAGATATGCCTTTGGTTGACCAATCATGCTGGGAGTTGTAGTTTTGCAGAAGTTGGAGACACACTGTGTGGGAAAAGCTGTTCTTATGGTATTATTTTATTTTTGCTTCCTTCTGTAACTAACCAAAAATGATATAAAACAAACAAACAAACCAAAAAAACAACTATTTTTAGGTCGGATGTAACAAAACAGGGTTGGAAATGACTAAACAAAAAATAGTTGAACATTAATAAATAATTCATATTTATTTCAAATCTGCAAATGATATTCCAGCAGCGCCCGGAGCTCCGAGCAAAATGAATGGATCAATTAAATGGCACATTGTAGGCAAAATAGTTTTTGCACTTGCGAAACTTCGCTGGCTCTGCGCATTGTGCCTGATGACTAAATAATAAGGCTTTAAAGATTGACTTTTTATATAAAAAAAAAAAACTTGGGCTTTGTGTTTGTTCATAAAGGAGCATAATTGACTGTCAGTGGGCGGAATTAATGAGCGATATAATACATAGGTAGTGAGACATGAGGCAGAGACGCATCTGCAGTGAAATGAGAACATTGCACTACGATCATTTGTCTTCCCCGTATTATGGAATGAAATAGATAATTCTCCTGCGCTCTGATAAGTTGTATCAGGTACAAATGATACAGGGAAATTAGGGAGTAGAGTCATCCCATACTGTGAGCTTCTCTGTCAAGATATCATTCAGACTGATGCCCAAAGATGGCACTTAGAAAGTGCACTGTAATACTGCCCCCCTATGTACAAACATATAACTACTACCATACTGCCCCCCTATGTACAAACATATAACTACTACCATACTGCCTCCTATGTACAAACATATAACTACTACAATACTGCCCCCTATGTACAAACATATAACTACTACAATACTGCCCTCCTATGTACAAACATATAACCACTACAATACTGCCTCCTATATACAAGAATATAACTACTATAATACTGCTCCTATATACAAGAATATAACTACTATAATACTGCTCCTATATACAAGAATATAACTACTATAATACTGCCTCCTATATACAAGAATATAACTACTATAATCCTGCCTCCTATATACAAGAATATAACTACTATAATCCTGCCTCCTATATACAAGAATATAACTACTATAATACTGCCCCTATATACAAGAATATGACTACTATAATACTGCTCCTATATACAAGAATATAACGACTATAATACTGCTCCTATATACAAGAATATAACTACTATAATACTGCTCCTATATACAAGAATATAACTACTATAATACTGCCTCCTATATACAAGAATATAACTACTGTAATACTGCTCCTATATACAAGAATATAACTACTATAATACTGCTCCTATATGCAAGAATATTACTACTAGAATACTGCCCCCTATATACAAGAATATAACTACTATAATGCTGTCTCCTATATATAAGAATATAACTACTATAATACTGCTCCTATATACAAGAATATAACTACTATAATACTGCTCATATATACAAGATTATAACTACTATAATACTTCCCCTATATACAAGAATATAACTACTATAATACTGCTCCTATATACAAGAATATAACTACTATAACACTGCTCCTATATACAAGAATATAACTACTATAATACTGCCCCTATATACAAGAATATAACTACTATAATACTGCTCCTATATACAAGAATATAACTACTAAAATACTGCTCCTATATACAAGAATATAACTACTATAATACTGCTCCTATGTACAAGAGTATAACTACTATAATACTGCTCCTATATACAAGAATATAACCGCTATAATACTGCTCCTATATACAAGAATATAACTACTATAATACTGCTCCTATATACAAGAATATAACTACTATAATACTGCTCCTATATACAAGAATATAACTACTATAATACTGCCCTATATACAAGAATATAACTACTATAATACTGCTCCTATACACAAGAATATAACTACTATAATACTGCTCCTATATACAAGAATATAACTACTATAATACTGCTCCTATGTACAAGACTATAACTACTACAATACTGCTCCTATATACAAGAATATAACTGCTATAATACTGCCCCCTATATACAAGAATATAACTACTATAATACTGCTCCTATATACAAGAATATAACTACTATAATACTGCTCCTATATACAAGAATATAACTACTATAATACTGCCCCTATATACAAGAATATAACTACTATAATACTGCTCCTATATACAAGAATATAACTGCTATAATACTGCCCCCTATATACAAGAATATAACTACTATAATACTGCTCCTATATACAAGAATATAACTACTATAATACTGCCCCTATATACAAGAATATAACTACTATAATACTGCTCCTATATACAAGAATATAACTACTATAATACTGCTCCTATATACAAGAATATAACTACTATAATACTCCTCCTATATACAAGAATATAACTACTATAATACTGCCTCCTATATACAAGAATATAACTACTATAATACTGCTTCTATATACAAGAATATAACTACTATAATACTGCTCCTATATACAAGAATATGACTACTATAATACTGCTCCTATATACAAGAACACAACTACTATAATACTGCCCCTATGTACAAGAATATAATGTATGTGTTACGCCGAGCGCTCCGGGTCCCCGCTCCTCCCCGGAGCGCTCGCTACACTCTCGCTACTGCAGCGCCCCGGTCAGATCCACTGACCGGGTGCGCTGCGATACCGTCTCCAGCCGGGATGCGATTCGCGATGCGGGTGGCGCCCGCTCGCGATGCGCACCCCGGCTCCCGTACCTGACTCGCTCTCCGTCGGTCCTGTCCCGGCGCACGCGGCCCCGCTCCCCAGGGCGCGCGCGCGCCGGGTCTCTGCGATTTAAAGGGCCACTGCGCCGCTGATTGGCGCAGTGGTTCTAATTAGTGTGTTCACCTGTGCACTCCCTATGTATACCTCACTTCCCCTGCACTCCCTCGCCGGATCTTGTTGCCCTTGTGCCTAGTGAAAGCGTTCCCTTGTGTGTTCCTAGCCTGTGTTCCAGACCTCCTGCCGTTGCCCCTGACTACGATCCTTGCTGCCTGCCCCGACCTTCTGCTACGTCCGACCTTGCTTCTGTCTACTCCCTTGTACCGCGCCTATCTTCAGCAGTCAGAGAGGTTGAGCCGTTGCTAGTGGATACGACCTGGTCACTACCGCCGCAGCAAGACCATCCCGCTTTGCGGCGGGCTCTGGTGAATACCAGTAGTGACTTAGAACCGGTCCACTAGCACGGTCCACGCCAATCCCTCTCTGGCACAGAGGATCCACCTCCTGCCAGCCGGCATCGTGACAGTAGATCCGGCCATGGATCCCGCTGAAGTACCTCTGCCAGTTGTCGCTGACCTCACCACGGTGGTCGCCCAGTAGTCACAACAGATAGCGCAACAAGGCCACCAGCTGTCTCAACTGACCGTGATGCTACAGCAGCTACTACCACAGCTTCAGCAATTATCTCCTCCGCCAGCTCCTGCACCTCCTCCGCAGCGAGTGGCCGCTTCAGGCCTACGACTATCCTTGCCGGATAAATTTGATGGGGACTCTAAGTTTTGCCGTGGCTTTCTTTCACAATGTTCCCTGCACTTGGAGATGATGTCGGACCAGTTTCCTACTGAAAGGTCAGAGGGAAAACCTTTTTTCTGGTTGACTGGGAGGGCTGTGGTCCTGAAGAGAGATCCTGGGAACCTGAGGACAATATCCTAGATAAAAGTCTGGTCCTCAGGTTCTCAGGCTCAAAGAAGAGGGGGAGACCCAAGGGGGGGGGTACTGTTACGCCGAGCGCTCCGGGTCCCCGCTCCTCCCCGGAGCGCTCGCTACACTCTCGCTACTGCAGCGCCCCGGTCAGATCCACTGACCGGGTGCGCTGCGATACCGCCTCCAGCCGGGATGCGATTCGCGATGCGGGTGGCGCCCGCTCGCGATGCGCACCCCGGCTCCCGTACCTGACTCGCTCTCCGTCGGTCCTGTCCCGGCGCGCGCGGCCCCGCTCCCTAGGGCGCGCGCGCGCCGGGTCTCTGCGATTTAAAGGGCCACTGCGCCGCTGATTGGCGCAGTGGTTCTAATTAGTGTGTTCACCTGTGCACTCCCTATATATACCTCACTTCCCCTGCACTCCCTCGCCGAATCTTGTTGCCCTTGTGCCTAGTGAAAGCGTTCCCTTGTGTGTTCCTAGCCTGTGTTCCAGACCTCCTGCCGTTGCCCCTGACTACGATCCTTGCTGCCTGCCCCGACCTTCTGCTACGTCCGACCTTGCTTCTGTCTACTCCCTTGTACCGCGCCTATCTTCAGCAGTCAGAGAGGTTGAGCCGTTGCTAGTGGATACGACCTGGTCACTACCGCCGCAGCAAGACCATCCCGCTTTGCGGCGGGCTCTGGTGAATACCAGTAGTGACTTAGAACCGGTCCACTAGCACGGTCCACGCCAATCCCTCTCTGGCACAGAGGATCCACCTCCTGCCAGCCGGTATCGTGACAGTATGTTTGTCTTTTTGACCTTTTTGTTTCATAGTTCAGGTTATAGTTATATAACACAGGTGAAGTGTCCATCACTCTATTTCAGTCCCTGTAATTGACCAGTTATGACTCTGGCATTTTCCAAATGTTTTCTCTTTCTTATAATTAAGTGTAGAATGCGCCGAAGATGCTGGGAGATGCGTGAATTGACCAATTAGCCGATCCAGGATGAAAACCTAGATTTCCTGGAAATTCCCACTGGATCTTAACCCCTGACTCCAAGTACTTTTCCCTGTAACCGCTGAATTGTTACGTCGCTATCATCGTTCTACACTCTTCATTACAAAGTGCATTCTAAATATAGCCCCCCCGCCCGCCATCCTCTTCCAGTAAAAAAAAATCTAGAATCTCAGTTTTGAGATTTTTTTTCTCTTTTCAGCATTCTTGTAAATGTGGGTTTGTGTGCACTGGATTTGCCACAAAAAAAGATGAAGTATTGTTATCGATTATAGTGATTTGTTTCTTGTCAAGACTGCACATGACAATCCTGGCCATGTTCTTATATTAGCCCAGCGGTTCAGAGGTCAGCTTTGCTGCTTAGCAGCGCCGGGGTCCTGGGTTCAAACTCTACCAGTACAACAATGGCCGGGAGTCTGTATGTTCTCCTTATGTTTGTGTAGGTGTTTATCTGCCACAACCCAAAACCTTCCGAGGTTAGAATGTTACCCATGTGATCACCTCTGTACAGCGCTGTGGAATAGGTTAGTGCTATATAAGTAAATAAATATGGATTTGTTCAGCCTGTGTCTGATACTGCAGCTCAGACCCTGCACACTAGAGATGAGCGAATTTACAGTAAATCGATTTGTCACTAACTTCTCGGCTCGGCAGTTGATGACTTTATCCTGCATAAATAAGTTCAGCTTTCAGGTGCTCCGGTGGCTGTAGATTCTCCTAGGACTGTCTCCACCTTTTCCAGCCACCGGAGCACCTGAAAGCTGAACTAATTTATGCAGGATAAAGTCATCAACTGCCGAGCTGAAAAGTTTGTGACAAATCGAATTACTGTAAATTCGCTCATCTCTCCTGCACACCATGCTCAGATATAACCACATGTACGGCACTTCATTAAACAATCCAGGACATAAGGATAGAAGCCCTGGCCCCTCTTATAATAGGGCACCAATAATCAGACCCCCATGGATCGAGTATCACATAGGCCATTAATTCTGCAATCAAAGGAAATCCCTTTAAAGTGATTGACAATCAGCGATCAGTAGGGTAGTTGAGGGCTCAAGTAGTTACTTCAAAGGGGTTGGTCTCCACAAGGGGCGTCGTTGAGCACTAGGTCTTATCATCAATGGATACCTCCCCAGTCTCCCGTTACCATTAGTTCCCTAAATATAGTAGCCCTGAATCTGGGAATAACCATTTTCTTAAATACTCAGATGGATCCCTCCAAGGAACAGCCAAGGATAAAGGCAGCTCACAAGACTTCAAAGGTAAAATGGTTTATTTACCCGGCATGCAACGCGTTTCGCTGGATGACCAGCTTCATCAGGCCTTCATGCCTGATGAAGCTGGTCATCCAGCGAAACGCGTAAATAAACCATTTTACCTTTGAAGTCTTGTGCGCTGCCTTTATCCTGGGCTGTTCCTTGGAGGGATCCGTCTGAGGGCTTCACCTGTGTTACCAGGAGCGGCTGCCGTTCTTCGCCCGTCGCAGGGTTATCCCATGCTTTCACCACAGTTGTACTTGGTCGCAGTACAACTATACCCGGTGAGCATTTTTGCTTGTTTTCCATCTCCTCTTCATATTACGTTATCACACTAGGAGCGCTCTCCTTGTTTGTATTTTGCATTTTCTTAAATAGCCTGATGTGCCCTTCACTTTTTGTCTTATGTTGGTCAGTTCAGTATAGCAGAGTTTAACCTGCCAGTAAATATTGACGGGTACCGTATATACTCGAGTATAAGCCGACCCGAATATAAGCTGAGGCCCCTAATTTCATCCCAAAAAAACAAGAAAAGTTATTGACTCGACTGTAAGCCTAGGGTGGGAAATACATCATCCCCCCCTATCATCCAGACCCCCATCATTAAGACCACCGTCATCATCACCATGTCATCATCCCCCCCCCTTCATCATCACTGCCTGTCAATCAGTGGTCTTCAACCTGTGGACCTCAAGATGTTGCAAAACTACAACTCCCAGCATGTTGGGAGTTGTAGTTTTGAAACATCTGGAGGTCCGCAGGTTGAAGACCACTGCAGGCCTTCGTCAACATCTAGACCCCCCTTTAGTTTTCTACTCACCTCCCCTCGGTGGGAAGGAAGGGTGAGGCAACGTCACTAGTCTGGGGCCAGCACGGAGCGGAGAAGAGGGCCTCCCGGTGAAAATGGACAGCACGGAACGACTAACCCTCCCCACCGGACGGTCCCTGCAGCATAGATGGCTCACCCTTCCTTCCCACCGAGGGGAGGTGAGTAGAAAACTAAAGGGGGGTCTGGATGATGACGAAGGCCCGCAGTGGTCTTCAACCTGCGGACCTCCAGATGTTTCAAAACTACAACTCCCAGCATGCCCGGACAGCCGATGACTGTCTGGGCATGCTGGGAGTTGTAGTTTTGCAACATCTGGAGGTCCGCAGGTTGAAGACCACTGAGAAGGGATTGACAGGCGGAGAATTCACTCGAGAAAAATCGTACTAAAAACTCGGCTTATACTCGAGTATATACGATACATTTACCGAACTTAGTTCATACTTCTATATGTATAATTATAATAATAACAACAACAACAACATAATTTATATGTGTGTATATATTTATGTTCCAGCTTAACTTCCGAATGGCTCGAGATCTTTTAATTAAACTTTGTATGTCAAATAAAAATATAGTAGAGTTTAGGGATTTCCCAACACAATATCTGTAGCCCAGAAGTAGGACAGCAAAGCCTAGACAGTTAATGGGGTTATCCAGGAATCGAAAAACAGACCTAATTTCTTTCAAATACCGCTCCCTGTCTGTCTCCAGGTTGTGTGCGGTATAAGAACTTGGTTCCATTCACTTCAATGGAACTGAGCTGCAGAACCACACTCAACCTGGAGACAGACAGGGAGTGGTCTTTGAAATAAATTATCTCAGATTTTAGATTCCTGGATAACCCCTTTAAATCATACTTTATCATGACATTGGTGCGGCGACAGGATCTTTAAAGTTTGTGGGCAATCTCTGCATTCTAGAGTAACGCGATCGGGAGATGTACTGGAAGTCCAATGCAAGTCTCCTGATCGTGTTACTCTCAGGCTGCAGAGATTTTCCAGGAGTTTTAAACATCCTGGAGCCTGACCAATATCATGGTAAAGTATGATTTAACAAAGGCTGTCCGAGTAGGCTTTAAGTTTTAGTTTTGCAACAGTCATTGGGATGCCCACTTTTTGGGAATCATTTGGTCTAGACAATGTTATCACACTAAAAAGGGAAGCCACGTACAGGAACCTTGCTCTCCTTGGCAGGCTCTAGCTCCCAACATGTGCCGTACTAAGTGCATACTACTCCTTATGGCCCTACCTTTTTACAACAAGAGGCGAACATTGTTTTGTCATGGAATTGGGGACAAAGGGGAACAATAAGTGCAAAAAGGAAAGAGTTCAGCTAGGTTGGAGTCCACACATACAAAAAATGCCACAACTAGAGCTAATAGTGTAAGACGAAAAGAAGATAGCGGAGCACTCACCAGGTCAGCAGAAGGCTTCTTATTGATGAGATCGACCAATCGGGATACATGCAGGGGAGGATGGAACAAGACGCGGGGATACAAGAAGCGGCGACGGACCGTTTACGCGCCGAAGCGCTTCGTCAGGCCGGTGCTTCAAGCACCAGCCTGACGAAGCGCTTTGGCGCGTAAACGGTCCGTCGCCAGTCCTTGTACCCCCGCGTCTTGTTCCATCCTCCCCTGCATGTATCCCGACTGGTCAGGTATCCATTCATTGCTGTTCTGTGCAACGTGTGGGAAGGTGCTGAGACCAATCTTCTATGTCTATGTGAACTAGAGCTAAGAGTGTCTGCATGGACCAAGGCATAATTTAATCGAAGCTATCCTCAACTTCCCTACGTGTTTCAGCAAAGCTTCCTCAGGGGACACAATGTCTGATGGATAAGGACCTGATGTATAGTGGGCGGAGTGCCTTCAGCTTTGGACATTTCTAAAAAGAAATAGATTACAGCCCCAACTGGGCATTGGTTCCAAAATTCAATATTAAAAATTGCAAAAAAGATAAAAGTAGTTTGCTCCCCAGAGGATTAGTAAAGGAAAAGACTTGAAGACTTGAGTGTATCCTTTCTATATGATATATTAGCTCCTTAAAAACAACAGCGCCAGATCGGGAAGAATATATATATATATATAATTTTTTTTTGCCTTTTTCTGCAACAAAGGGCTTTGCCCCTGCTTTGTAAGCTGCCCACGTCTGTGCTTCTAGCTAACATCTGTTTGCTTCATGCAGTTTTAATCAGAAAATAGTTTGCCAGCCCAGCTCCATGTCATCATGAGATTTAGAGTCACCAAAATTTTCCTTTTTGCATACAGTATTTTTTTTTCTTGTTTTTTTTTTTCTCCTTTGTACTGGAAGAAAACGTAGCAGAGCCGGGATGGCGGTGACAGGAGAACGGCTGACAAAATGCAGTGTGTGCTAATTGGTACAGTCGCTGGTGTGTAGCTGCCGCAGGAGGAAAGTCTCTATTCTCTATGATATCCCATACTACATACTAATGAGGCTACATTTTGAGCTTGTGTGTTTTATTATATATGAAAAACACCAGCAAAAAATAAAATAAAAATAAATATATATATATATATATATATATATATATATATATATATATATACTAAGTGGTAGAGAAGAAGAAGAATGGAGAGGTGGGGGTGATCTGCATCCTTCTCCGTCTTCAATGGTTCAGAGCTCGGGTTGATTGAGGAGCCGGATTCCAATCACATGCAGGTGCTTTGATCGTTGCGAATCTTACCTGCAGTTGCCATGGTAACACGGTGTCAGGTTGACTGTTGACCCATTCAAGGTTGATAAACAAATGCTGAACGGTTACATTTTTTTGTACATAATGAACCAGATAACAAAATGGGAGGACTCGCTGCTTGGCTTCCCCATTGTATCATCTGTGCCAATCGAGGGCTCGCAGAGAATCACGGCTCTCGAAATGTGTTTAGGAGGTAACGCGTCTTCTTGGAGAGCAAAGACATAGAATATGGGGGTGGGGTTCTGTGGTAAGGGGGCAATGCAAAAATATACTACACTTCTCTACTCTGTAGTGTACCAAGGAAGGGCGATACTGGGGCACCACCATCAAAGGAGGAAGGTGTCAGCCAGGACCAGAACCAGAGGAGCCAACACCAATACCCAATACAAACCCTCCTTCTAATCTTTAAAAGCTGCATTTCACCTATCAGAGATTGGCCACCTTTCAGCCCCAACAATTTAAAGGGTTACTCCATCCCTAGACATCTTATTCCCAATTCAAAGGATAGGGGATAAGATGTCTGATCGTTAGGGTCCCACAGCTGGGACCCCCACAATCTCCCTACTGTACCCAGCATTCATATAGAGTGTTGGGTGCAGTGCCTGATGCACGTGAATTCACAGCAACGCCCCACTCGTGATGTCAGTGCCACGCCCCCTCTATGCAAGTCTATGGGAGGGGCGTTATCGCCGTCATGGCCCCTTCCATAGACTTGCATTGATGGGGCACGGCCATGACCTCATGAACCTCAGGCGCTGCACCCGACACTCTAAACGAACACCGGGTGCAGCAGAGAGATCGCAGGGAGATCGCAGGGGTCCCCAGTGGCGGGACCCTCGCGATCAGACATTTTATTTCCTATCCTTTGGATAGATGATAAAATGTCTAGGGTTGGAGTACCCCTTTAAGGACACAGTCCATTTTGGACTCAAGGACACTTCTAATATTCATTTTAGCATTTTTGTTTTTTGTGTTTACACCTTTCACTGTACAAGATCATAAACATTATGTTTTAACAGTTCAGACATTTCCGCACATGGCGGTACTAAATATGTGGTTTTTTTTATTGTTATTTAATAGGTTTTTATTTGGTTGTTTTTTGAAAAATGGTAAAAGAGGGGAATTTTAATTTGTTTTTAGGGAAGGGGTTATGTTCACTTGTATATCTCCGGCTCTCCCATAGAGAAGGCATGGAGAGCTTCATGCACAGTGTGAGATGGGGCCTCATTCTGGAGGTCGTGGGGGTCCCGAGGTCAAATCCTCTGCGATCAGACACTTATCTGCAAAATAGTTTTAGTAGTAGAGTACTACTTTAAGGACTGGACTGTTTTGGGCCTTAGAGATTGGGCACTTTATTTATTTTTTTCCTTTGATACATTCCAAGAGCTACGGCCCTACCTCTGACCACTGGGAACTCCAGGGACAAATCAACATTTTTGGAGACCCCTGGATGAAATAATGTTATGACCCCTCTCAATGCCTTTGAATTAAGCCAAATAAGATGTGCTGACTGCATTTTGTCTCAACAAAGGCAGGAAAGGAAGATATAGCTCAAGGGTGGAGGCCCTAGGGAAATTGTCCTATTTGTTCTCTGTATAATTCAGTGATTTTGTAACATTTGGGGGGGGCTGAGAGCTGCGGAGGAGCGGGCCTAGGTAAGTATAGTTTCTTTTTCTGCATTCTCTTTCACCCTAACACTATATTATTATTATTATTATTATTATTATTCTTTTAGAAAACACAATATTAAATTATGTTAACATGATTTTATTTTGTTTTAATTTTACAGTGTGTGAACATGGCCTAAAGGAATAGTCAGTGATAATGTATCCCCTGTAATGCACTGAATATTATCATTGAGAGAAACTTCTTGCAGGCTAATCCTATTATCTCTATGTAAGGGACGTGCATGCACTCACCTCTAAGGAACTTCACATACTAGAAGGAGTCATGCAGGTACTTTCTAGTAAAATTACTTATTATAGTCACTTTCTAGGGTAGTGTTCCCAACCAGGATGCCTCCCAGCATGCCCGGACATACAGGGAGTTGTTGTTTTGTTTTTATTTTAATATTACAGTGTGTGAACATGGCCTAAAGGAATTGTCAGTGATTATGTATCCGCTGTAATGTACTGAATATTATCATTAAGAGAAGCCTCTTGCAGGCTAATCCTGGAATCACCATGTAAGGGACACGCATGCACTTACCTCTTGGGAACTACACATACTAGAAGGAGTCATGCAGGTACTTTCTAGTAAAATCACTTCATATACTGTGTTTTTAAGGGTAGTGTTTCCTAACCAGGTTGCCTCAAGCTGTTGCAAAACTACATCTCCTCCGGCTGTCTGGGCATGCTGGGAGTTGTAGTTTTGCAACAACTGGAAGTGCCTGGCCCAGGATGATAATCCATGGCTGCTTTATTCTAAAAACAGCGCCACACATGTCCACAGGTTGTGTGTGATATTGCAATTTAGCTCATTTCGAATTGTCGGAGCTGAACTGCAATACCAGACACAACCCCTGGACCGATGCGGCGCTCTCTTTAGAAAAGGGAAGCTACATTTTTCTAAACCCTTTTCCTTTGAGAGATATAGGAATCAAATTCAGAAACTAAAAATAAAATGTAAAAGCAAAATAATATTCGCAGAGTCTACATTCTCATTTAGCCTATCGTCAGCTGGAATGGGAAACATATTTAATATTTATTTGCCGACTTGTGTTCCATCAGGATGGGCAGCACTCCATGAAAAAGCTTTTTACAATCGTGCTTGATGGAGTAAAACCGAGAAGAAAAAAAATACACTCAGCATTCATTGAACCTGTCTCCGTCCTCCTGCTGCATCTTCTATGCATTAAAAAAGGAAGAAAATATTGTTATATGAAAGAGAGAGCAAGCGATTTGCATGCCGCTCGTCCTTTGGGTTACATTGCGTGCTATAGATCACTTGTGTAAATATTTTTTTTCCCCCTGTCTTCCTATTTCTGCTGCCTCAGCTGCTTCTATTTAGAATATATATATATATATATACTGAATAAATAAATATATTTATCTATTTATTTATTTCTTGCTGAATTCAGTACACAAAATTATCATAATTTTTACCTGAATGTTGTATGTTTTCAATGTGCAATTTAATGGTGAATGAAAAAAAATTAAAAAATGTCCTCCCGGCCCTCTGCACACAAACATATGAATAAAATAACTATACAAAATTTTTTTTTGAAATAAAATAATAATAAATAACAACAATAATAATAATAATAACAACAATGACAATAATAACAAGAATAATAATTTAAAAATATTAATAGCTATAGGAGTTTTTGTTAAGTTTTGCAGCCACAAATCATTATAATTATTTGGACATACTAGAACTGTTTTATTTGGACACTGTACGATGGTATTATTAGGGCACTTTACAATGGTATTTTCTGGGCAGTGCCTATCTATATTGTTTGGACACTAGGACACTGTGTGAGGACTCTGTATGAGTGTATTATTAGAGTACTGTATGGCTGTACTATTCGGACACTATATGGTGGTATTATTTGGGTACACTATGACTGTACGATTTGGACACTGTATGATTGTATTATTACAGCACTGTATCTCTGTATTATTTGGCCACTGCATTGGCTATATGCTTTTGACACAGTATGTTGGTATTATCAAGGCACTATATGATGGCATTACTTGGGCACTGCATGGCTTCATGATTTGGACTCTTTATGATGGCATTCTTACATGGCTTTCAGCTGTCCGGGCATGCTGGGATTTGCAGTTTGACAAAAGCTGGAGGCTTCCTGGTTGGGAAATGCTGGTTTAGATATAATAGTGTGACAGAATAGCTACTTGTCAATAGTTAAAAGTACTTTTCCTTTAACCACCTTTGGGAAACACTACAACTCCCAGCATACCTGGACAGCTTTTGGCTGTTAAAGCATGCTGTAAGTTGTAGTTTTGCAAAAGAATAGTACCTTTTTCTTTAACAAATTCAAGCATGATGGTCATTACAGATCAATGTCCCTCACAGAGATCTTCACCTAACACCTGCTAGCTCTAAAATAGCTTGCAAAAAACAAAAAGCTTCTACGCTATAAAGCAATGTTTCCTGAGCAGCGTGCCTCCAGCTGTTACAAAACTACAACTACCCAGCATGCCCGGACCGCCTATGGCTGTCCAAGAATGCTGGGAGTTGTAGTTTTGCAACAGCTGGAGGCACAGTGGTTGGAAAACATTAATTAAGAAAGCGTAGCAGCAGTGAAATACTATCTTGACAGAATAGCTACTTGTTAATAGACAATAGTACCCATTCTTAAATTACCTTTCTGGAAAACTACAACTCCCAGCATGCCCGGAAAGCAACAGACAATTATGGGTCCTGACAATGAAGAGTTCATTGAAAAGAATATTTCCCAACCAGTGTGCTTTCCATTTGTTGCAAAACTACAATTCCTAGCATGCTCGGACAGCCGTTGGCTGTCCGGGCATTCTGGGAGTTTTAGTTTTGCAACTGCTAGAGGGTCCACAGTTTGGAGACCACTGGATTAGAGGGGTTACTGGGCTCCTTTAGGTAACCGGGTCCATGTGCATCTGCTAACTCTGCATCCCTAAAGGACCTGGTTGCCCATGGTAAAGTATGATTTAACTGTCCAGCAGGCAGGTGCAGTCAATAGCTAGTGTGGGGGAAGGAAGAGGAGAAGGGGAGGGCAGGGGTCTATTCACAGCGCAGCTCAGCCTTACATACACTGGCCTCTCAATAGCTGGGAGGTGTAGTTTTGCAACAGCTGGAGGCACTCTATTTGGGCAAACACTGGCTTAGAAAGACAAACTGTAAAGAGATAATATGATAATATATAGACAATAGCACCTTTATGGAAAAAAATCAGCGCATCATTCAGAAGTCATTAGGGCCCCAAGTCATTAAGGGTTAATTGCCCCTCCATAGATCAGTTGTGTAAAAGAAAGTTTCAGCTTCCTCCCAGACAGACATTGTCTTCAGAGCGGAGAAATGTGACATCTTCATCACTTTTAATCATCGCCTAGTCAATCCGCAAAATCGTGTTCTCTCCGGGAGAGGAACTGGGATGAAAGTCACAGATGCCACCAACTCCTACATAGCTCTGTGAAAATAATCATGTTTATCTATGACCCATTATTCCTACTGTTCCCCCCCTCCCCTCCCCCGTCCTGGATTGGCATGAGAACAATTCATCATTGGAACGTAAAGAAAAGTAATGAAGTAGATCTTTAATTGACTTTTAAAATAGGTTCATCTCGGCACAGCTTGAGCGTTTGTTTGCGCGCCGGCAAAATAATAAGAGAAAAAAGAAAAACTTTTCAGTCTTTTCCATGTTTTGTGAAAGACACAATAAAGTGCTAAAAAGAAAAAGAAAAATGTCTGTACCTGATCCCATGCTAAGGCTCACAATGCACATCAAGTCTATTGGCCTATTGGGTAAGACGGTGCAATGTACAGCGTTTAAAAACATATTCCCTGTACACCGGCAGGGCTGGTGGAGGGATTTTTGCCACCCTAGGCAAAAGCTAATTTTGCTGCCCCCTTGACCCAAATGGCACAAAAAATAAAAAATAAAAATAAAAAGCTTGGAAGAAGTAGCAGGAAAAAAAACTATACACACGCGCCATTTTTTTCATACACTTTTTCCCTCCTATAGAAGCCTATGGGAGAAAAAATGACAAGATTTTATGAAAAAAAAAGTCATACCCTCAGCATTCTGTGATTTTTGAAAAATGGGCTGCACCTAAATATGTCAAAAAAGGGTAAAAAAATAAAATAAAATAAACACCAAGCAAATAAATAAATAAAAAAGTGTGTGGGTCTTGGATTTCATAATTCCATATTGACTCCCAACTAACATCTGGCCGCTATGTTTTTTGCCCCCCCCCCCCCCCCCCCCCCCCCCCCCCAAAAAAAAAATTGCGTTTTCTTTCACAAAAAAAAAAAATGTGTTCCCAGCCACCGATAGATTTAGACCACTACATAGCTGGCTGCACAAAGGTATTATTTGTAATAAAACAGTAGGAAACGTTTTGTAAGCAAAACTATAGATACAATTGCATATTTATTTATTTAGTTAATTAATTATTTATTTATTTAAATGTATTTATTTATTTATTTGTTCGTTCATTAGTTCATTCATTCATTTTCTTTATTTATTTATTTGTTTGTTTCTTTTGTTATTTATTTATTTCTTCATTTATTCATTTTCTTTCTTTATTTATTTATTCAATCAATTAATCATTTTTATTACTTTTAGATGCTTTGTACGGGTAAAAGAAAAACATTTTTTTTGCAAAAATCCTGTACACATTTCATCTCCGTTTAGACTATTTTCATCCCCAAGGATTTCTTCTACGTTTTTTTAAAACCCATTATTTTGTTTATATGGAAAACTAAATGTAAACAGAGCAAAAAAAAAAATCACATTTTCCTGTGTTTTCGTTTCTCCGTAATGTCGAGTCCCCGTAAGCCGTGTATTTCTCGCCGGCCTCCATTACGCCTGAACATTTTCCATTTAATAACAAATGCGGAATTCGACTATTCATAGAATTTCTATAGAGTTTTGCCACCCGAGACCCAATGTACTTGTTGAGTTTCTGTTGTTTTGACAGTCGTGTTTTTCCCTCTATGTTTAGTCGGGTGACATTGCTTTTAACCCCGTGGATCAGTAACTTTTTATAACAGTAAATAAAGTAAGATACATAATAGGGAAGTGATAATGTCATCTCTGTATATTGTAGTGTAAGGTTATGTCTGGATACTACTACACCCAAGATAGAAACAATATTGTTATTATAGTCATGTGAGGATAAAGACAACACAGGGTTCTGCTGAGGCTGGGTTCACACCACGTTTTTGCCATACTGTTTTCAATCATTCCCCCCCCCCCCCCCCCCAAAAAAAAACGTATGTCAAAAAAACGGATGGAACCGTATGGGAAAAAGTTAACCGTATGCATTTTTAAACCGTATACTGTATTTAAAAGTGCATACAGTTCCGTCCGTTTTTATAAAAAAGTAATATGTTTTTGAAAATTCCGTCCATTTTTAATGGGAGGGGTGTTGGGTGGGGACTTTAATGCGCATGTGCAATGTAAAAACCGTATACGGTTTCCCGTATGGAACCGTATACATGTGCGTTTCCCATTGATGTCCATATTTTAAAAAAATGTAATCGGTTGCAGTACGGTTTTTAAACTAGAGTCCAAACTGTGGTTGACCACGGTTTTGTCTCTGGTTTAAAACCGTACTGCAACTGCATACATTAAAAATGGACAACATTTTAAAAAACATATGTTTTTTTTTATTTTATAAAAACGGACGGAATGCACTGTATGCACTTTTAAAAATAGTATATGGTTTAAAAACATTTTGTGACGTCACACCACACCCCCTCAATGCAAGTCTATGGGAGGCTGCAACGCCCCCTCCCAAAGACTTGCATTGCGGGGAGTGTGGTGAGATGTCACGAGGGGCATGGCCGAGACGTCACGACACCCCCCCCGCTGCCCGCAGCCAGCTTTCTAGATGAACACCGGGTGCTGCACAGAGATCACGGGGGTCCCAGTGGCGGGACCCCCGTGATCAGACATCTTATCACCTATCCTTTAGATAGGGGATAAGATGTTTAGTGGCGGAATACCCCTTTAAGTGGAATCCGTCAGGTGTACTCATTGTAGACATCATTGATAACTGTTAGGTTAAAAAAGCAATCTGTGCCATTCCTGGAGATGATGGTTGCCAAACTTATAAAATTACCTTTTTTATTTATCAGCCAGGTGTCAAGGAGGTGGAGCTGAGCTGCTCAAGTGTCACATGCTGGCACGCCTCCTCACTCCACCCACACCTCCCTGACCCTCCTTGATTGATTTAAAGGGCTCCATATGTCAATTGAAGAGGGGCTGTGAAATAAGGGAGGAGGGATGCAAGGCTGTGGCACTTGAACAGCTCAGACCCCCTACTTGGCACTTGACTGAGAAATGAAAGGCATTTTTTATTTTATTATTATGGGAACCACCGTCAGCTGCAGGAAATGGACAGTGTGCTTTTATATCCTAACAGCTATCCAATGTGTCTGGAGTTCTTAGCAGCAAATACAAACATATTTCGGGGGGATCATGGCGATGAGTCCTCTTTGTACCGCTTAATCCATGCCCAAAATAGATATTTTTTAAATCTGTCCTATAGAAATCCCACTGCCGCCCTCACTTTCCCATTGTACTTGTCTTGTTTGCATGAGAAGTAGAGAAAATGGAACAATGTTGCAATAGTCTGAGCGGTCACCATGGAAACACAACTGTTTTTCTCCGCACTGGCTTTTCTACATGACCATCCTTATGTCTTTCTCCATAAAAATATACCGAGCAGATGAATAATAGATATTTCTATGAAAATTCAATCTGTTCACCACAGTCTGAGTTTCCTCCGCTGGTCGTAGAGAGCAAATATTGCCGCGCCATTTCCTACTCTATAAGACGAGTCGATGAATATTCAGCAATGCAGTTTGGGGGTTGTATTCGAGAACCTGATTGGAGGATTGAAGATGGTAGGCGGAGCTCGTCTAAGGTATCACAGCTCCACTATCTGGTCAGCTGGTCATGTGACACCACAAGAAATCAGGGAAATATTCTTTACTATATGGAAAAACATAATCTATTGCGTTTCTTATAGAGTGCACAACCACCAATAAATGAATGCTGAGCAGTATATTTTATGTCAGTAAATATGGCGCCATATCTGTAGCCTACAAAACAAACATGAATGTGGATCCCAAAGCTAAGAAGCCTGATGAAGCTGCTGTTTGAGTGAAACACATTGCATGATGGCAGAATAAACCACCTTTGTTTTTTACTTACCCATCCGATATCCTGTGTCCTGCGCCACGCTGAAACCGGGGTCCCTGCTGAAGCCTTTCCTTGCATTTTCTACGTTACTGGTGGGCTGTGGACACTTTAACTCTATATGCTCACCATTGTTGTGTATGTGGGTACACAACTCTTCAAGGTGAGCGGCTATTTTAGCAACTACGTGTACCATACAGGTCTATCTTTTATCACACCATGGAGCACTGTAGTCTTTCTTTTTTATAGACATTCAGTATGAGACCAATTCAATGGCAGGACCAGACTACAACAAGGTGTGTTTGTAGTCTGTTACCATGGAGACACATAGGTTTGCATAGGAGCTAGAAACTGCAGACACATTTTAGTTAAGACTATGTCAGGAACTTATCCAGTTCAGTTTCAGTGCTGCCTCTGGTCTGACCTGTGTCAGCTGCAGGTCGGCACAAGCACCTCCTAGTGATAGTATTTTTAAACTCCCGACCCTCCTGATTTGATCCTTGTCTATCCTGTTTCTAATTCTCATTTTGTACTGTGCTCCCCTCTAGGTTTTTATTCACTCACTTGTCCCTGGTTTACTCCTAGTTTGCTGATTTTGTTATTAAGTTGTCCGGGTGTTGCTGACAAACCTGGCCTGTCTGACTTCCCTGACGCCCCTCAGGTTATATATAAAAAACACAGGGTGCAATAGTTCCGTTACCTCTTAACTCTACAACAGAGAATAGTAAGACAGTTAATGATTTCACCTTTTGGTGTTGCCCTTTGGGCCAATGTCTAGGCATACCCAGGGCTTGGGACGGTAGGTAAAGTTGTAGAGAAAACAGGGAAACAAGGAAAATAAGACCTAAAGAAAAGAGCAACTGGATCCTCGAAACACGCTGTCCTATTATTACTGGAATTAATGTAGATATTTTCATATGTCCCTATGTCGCCTTTATTTACTGGTTGCCAGCAGGAACCCCCCTTAAGATACACTATTTTCCCTGACCAGGTTTAACCCTGAATCTACTCTGCACCTTCCCATATGCCTCATACTTTTAGCGAATGTAGGGACCGCCGCCCAGTTTGGGACCAGTGTCTAGGGCGGATCATCCAAGTAGGTAGGATCAGCGATTAGGGTGAGATAAAGGTCTGCCCGGATGTGAAAGGCTATTTATATACTTTGATTGATTTTTACATTACAAACATACCTGTCTTATCATAGAAAAAAATAATGCTTATATGTGACTTAAAGGGGTTGTGCGCTGCCCTGCCTTTCGGGGCTCTGCTCGCAGCGTCCGGAAGTTCATTACTCCGAATGCTGTGTGCGGGCTTCCGTGTTTTCGCGGCCGCCCCCTCGTGACGTCACGCCCGGCCCCTCGTGACGTCACGCCCGCCCCCTCAACGAAAGTCTTTGGGAAGGAGGCATGCTCCGAAAGACAGGGCAGCGCACAACCCCTTTAATTAGGTCATACAGATGCTTTGCATGTCTTTTTTTCATGTATCTTGCTTCAAAAACTGCTCTCTTCTACTGCCCACTCATTCTGACATCCACTGCCCAGGAAGAGGCATGTCCAAGGCAAGCACTGAGCCCACCCTCACTCACCTTGGATTCACTAACTCCCTGAGTCTTCTGTGCTGTGTCTCTTCATCAAATCACTGCAGGCTGCTCCTTAACCCCATCCTCTCTGTTTTCATGCTGCAGTCTGATAGGACAGGAGTGAGCACAGAGCAGTGCTAGTCCCGCCCTCACTTCCTGGACTTTGTACCTGCCTGTGCTTCAGCTCGGACAAAGATGATGCTGCAGCTGGACAAGATTATGTTTCGGATGGTATGGGGACCCCTAGTGGTGGTGTTTATATGCCATGATTTCTATAAAAATGAGATAACATTTTTTTTTGTGAAGTACATTAGAAAGGTTAATGTTTTGACAAAATGTACAATATATAAAACGTTTCTGATGCTGACAGTGCCCATTTAGGTGCATGGAAGAAATAATAAAATATAAATAGATGTCAAAGGTGGAGCTTCCCTTTAAGTTTGTGATTGTAAACCCCATAAACATTCAAATGTATTTTATTTATTCATTCAACAAATCTGAATACAGAAACAGAACCCAAATGACTTTTCTGCCTTATGTTGCTCCTTAATGTTGATGTGTCCTTATTGCCGGATTTCTCGCCTCGCTCCATTACGCCTGAACATTGCCATTTAAAAACCAAACCAAATGTAACCGTTTGTAGAATTTCGATGGAGTTTTGTGACCCCCAAGTCCCCATGTTCTTGTTGATTTTCTGTAATTTCGACCATCGTGTTCTGTCTTTGGGATGTTGCATTTGGCTGATCGGTTATTTTATAACAATAAATAAGATACATAATAGGCGGGGATGATCTCCTGTAGGGTTTTGTCTGGATCTGCTGCACGAAAACTCGCAACTCACAACATGTAAGGTGAGCGCAACGTGGGCTTATGTTATTCTAGAGGTGTGAGGATAAATACAATGTAGCAAACAAACGTCTGCTCCAAAGGCACATCTAGTGAGGAGTAACCTCTATGGCAAAGTCCCACAACCAGTGTGTCTACAGCTGTTGTAAAACTACAACTCCCAGCATGCCCGGACAGCCTTTAGCTGCCCGATGTACTTTGTAGAAGGGGAAAGGGGCAGCTCAAATCAATCTCATCTCCATTGACCATTCTACATTGGCACCAGCAACGGTCGGCACCACCCTATGGCAATGTTTATCAACCAGAGTGTATATAGCTGTTGCAAAACTACAACTCCCAGCATGCCTGGACAGCCTCTGGCTACCTGATGGACTTTGTAGAAGGGGAAGATCAAATCGATCTAATCTACATTGACCATTCTACGTTGGCACCAATAACAGTCAGCACTACCCTATGGCAATGTTTCCCAACCAGTGTGTCTACAGCAGTTTCAAATCTACAACTCCCAGCATGCCTGGAAACCAACGTCTGTACGGGCATGCAGGGAGTTGTAGTTTTGCAACAGCTGGAGGCACACTAGTTGGGAAACATTGCCCTATGGACATTGCTCTGGACAGTTCCTGACACAGACAGAGGTGGCAGCAGAGAGCACTGTGGTCAGACAGAAAATAACTACACAACTTCCTGTGCAGCATACAGCAGCTGATAAGTATTGGAAGGGATAAGATTTTTACATATAAATAATTTACAAGATCTGATTGATTTGAAAACTATTATTATGATTATTAATATTATTATACTATTATTATTTTACATTCAAATATAGTAACAACCAGCTCTCCTTAGTAGCCCGCAGCGGCTTGGATCGGGGCAGACCAAGTCCAGAAATTATGAAAGAACGGATGGTCCAGCGCTGCTAGGTCGGTAAATTATGAGGAATTTATTGACCAAAAAAACGTACAGGTACAAATTTGTGACGCATTTCGGCCGCTGCTAGTACACAGCCTAAGGCTGTGTACTAGCGGCCGAAACGCGTCACATATTTGTACCTGTACGTTTTTTTGGTCAATAAATTCCTCATAATTTCCTGACCTAGCAGAGCTGGACCATCCGTTCTTTAATTATAATTTTATATAATAATAATAATAATAATAATAATAAAAATGATTATTATTATTTGTATTATTATCATTATTATTATAATCATATTATTACTACTATTATTATCATTATTATTATTATTATTATCATATTATTATAATTATTACTACTACTATTATTATTATTATCTTATTATTATTATTTTTACTACTACTATTATTATTATTATTATTATTATTATTATTATTATTATTATCATATTATTATTATTACTACTACTATTATCATTATTATTATTGTTATCACATTATTATTATTATATTATTATTACTACTATTATTATTTTTAATAATAGTAGTAATAATAATATAATAATAATAATAATAATAGTAGTAGTAATAATTATCATATTATTATTACTATTATTATTATCATATTATCATCATTATTATTATCATCATATTATTACTATTATTATTATTATTATTATTATTATTATTATTACCATATTATCATCATTATTATTATCATATTATTACTATTATTATTATTATTATTATTATTTTCATATTATTATTATTACCATATTATCATCATTATTATTATCATATTATTACTATTATTATTATCATATTATTACTATTATTATTATTATTATTATTATTTTCATATTATTATTATTTTACTCCATAGTACCCCTTTGAGATTAAACATGAAGCCACAATCCTATTATCGGAGTGAGATCCTGGTTATAAAAGCTGCGGAGAGGTCACAATGTGCAGATCTTCATCCAGTACAGATCTCTGTGCTCGGGAACACAGCCGGAGCTGCCTACACAGCTACTGCCGAGAGCGTGAGATGGGGGTGTGGGCTGCGGAGGGATTGGCGCTGTACCGTCCAGCACCCTATGCACTATGGGTACTGATCCAGAGGACCTTACCTGCCAGTGTATATGCAGATGTAGCAGAGCTGAAGCCTTACATCTGCTTTTGGTGCATTGTGACAACTCCCTGAATTAAAGGGCCGGTGCAGGCGTATAACAGTACAGCAGCATTGTAGGAGGATATCAGTCACATATACAGTATAGAAAAGAAATGTATCAGCATTAGATATATTAGCATCGAAGAAGGGGGGCACTGATGGTACTAATCCCACTTAAGGCTCTGTTCACATGACGGAATGACCATGCAGAATTCTGCAGGAATATTCCGCCTTAACTATTTGTTGCTACGGAGTCCCATTGATTTCAACAGGATTTTGCTGCACTGTGCACACGGTGGAATTTCCGCGGCAGAGACATACCCGATTCTGGTATGCATGCAGATTCCGCGAAAAAAAAATGCATTGCTGTCTATGAGAAGGCGCATTTACGAGCGGTCCTAGTAACCGCCGGATAATTTTAATGTGCAGTATGTCCTCCTGTGTTTTCCGGGCAGACATACCGCACAATTTGGGAAATTTGAGTAATTTGGGAAATTTTCAATACGGACATTCCACCAACATTCTGCCATGTGAACTTATGACATTGTGTTACAATCAGTGTGTCTACAGCTGTTGCAAAACTACAACTCCCAGCATGCCCGATGGGTGCCTCCAGCTGTTGCAAAACAACAACTCCCAGCATGCTTGGCCTGCCAACGGCTAGAGAGGCTGACTGTAGCATTCCCTTCTCTACAAAGTACATAGAGCATTGGTTTACAACCAGTGTGTCTACAACTGTTGCAAAACCACAACTCCCAGCATGCCTGGCGGGTGCCTCCAGCTGTTGCAAAACTACAACTCCCATTATGCTTGGCCTACCAACGGCTAGAGAGGCTGACTGTAGCATTCCATTCTCTACAAAGTACATAGGGCATTGGTTTACAACAAGTGTGTCTAACGCTGTTGCAAAACTACTACTCCCAGCATGCCCGATGGGTGCCTCCAGCTGTTGCAAAACAACAACTCCCAGCATGCTTGGCCTGCCAACGGCTAGAGAGGCTGACTGTAGCATTCCGTTCTCTACAAAGTCCATAGAGCATTGGTTTACAACCAGTGTGTCTACAACTGTTGCAAAACCACAACTCCCAGCATGCCTGGCGGGTGCCTCCAGCTGTTGCAAAACTACAACTCCCATTATGCTTGGCCTACCAACGGCTAGAGAGGCTGACTGTAGCATTCCATTCTCTACAAAGTCCATAGAGCATTGGTTTACAACCAGTGTGTCTACAGCTGTTGCAAAACCACAACTCCCAGCATGCCCGATGGGTGCCTCCAGCTGTTGCAAAACAACAACTCCCAGCATGCTTGGCCTGCCAACGGCTAGAGAGGCTGACTGTAGCATTCCGTTCTCTACAAAGCCCATAGGGCATTGTTTTACAACCAGTGTGTCTACTGCTGTTGCAAAACTACAACTCCCAGCATGCCTGGCGGGTGCCTCCAGCTGTTGCAAAACTACAAC